>NW_022280242.1:128522-178699 GCF_004355925.1 Anarrhichthys ocellatus | reverse complement strand
TCTCTCTCTCTGTGTCTCTCTCTCCCCCTCTCTGTGTCTCTCTCTCTCCCTCCTCTCTGTGTCTCTCTCTCTGTCTCTCTCTCTGTGTCTCTCTCCCTCCATCGACTGAGCAGCTGCCGAGCTCGTCAAAATGCTCGGACAGGCCGGCGTTGGCTGTGAGGAAAGCGGCTCTGGCCTGCATGTCAGATAGAGAAACCCTCCTGCACCCTCAGAGAGACGTCAACCAACTAAAGTCTAGCACCCACTCAACCTGTACGGCCTTCGTTCAAGTCAAGTCTTTATTGATGTGCAAAAAAATCAACACGATTAGTCTCCAAGAACCGCCTTGATGAGATGAAAGTAAGGTCATTATTCTGTGCTGGTGGATGAATTTCAAAAGGCCTTCAGTGTGTCACCGCTGCCGGCTTAGCCGAGCTTAGGTCGGGCAGAATGTAATGGCCTACTTTGTCTGAGCGTGCACACACACACACACACACAACCTCCCTGCGAGGACCTGAAACCATGGCAGGTCTGTCTGCAGCCGCCCAAAAATAAACGGTGGGCGGCTCTGGTGGAGTTCCTTGTTGCTAGGGGTTTCCCTGAGGGCGGGAGCCACAGGGTGGGGGGGGTTTCTGATGACGACACGGCTATAAATAAACACCACAAGAGCACGCTGCCTGTCCTTTAGGTCGGTCCACACTGGCGAGCTGTACATTATCAGAGTATTCAGACTAATGCACCGAGTGCTGGAGCTGTGGTCTGTAGAGCTCACTATGGCTGTAAGGCCTCCTCTCAACCTGCAGCCTGAATGAGATACGACTGAGGGGAGAATGTGTGTGTGTGCTTCTTTTTCAAGTCCCATAATAATGACCTGATTCCTCCAGATTCTCAGGTAAACCAGAGTCTCTTCTACAGAACCTGATGAAAACAGTAGGAAGACCAAGTCGCCCTCAGCTGTTTTTCATTTTAACACTCAAATATTTGTATAGCTGCATTGTTCATATCACGAAGAAAACATCGGTCACAAATGTGCTAGCTTGTGCAGTTTGGAGTGCCGTAAGCATCGCAACAGAACGGGAGTAGCGGGACGGTGAGAGCGGCGGCCATTTTTAATGTGTACAGGTTGCTATAGCTTGCGTTGCAGCAGGCTAGCTTCCATATAAACTAAATCGACTTAACGACAGGTTGCTGACTCACTGAGGGGAGGTCGACTAAAACGAGCAGTGGAGTAGTAACGTTATGCAGCATAGAGATCCAGAGTAAATGAGTAAATACAAAGTAAAACTAGCAAGCTAGCTAGCTGGCTAACTAGCGCACAACTGGCTAGTTAGCTATCTTGCTAACTCCACCATGCTTTAATGCTACACTGGTTTTAGAAAATGAGCGGACCGGCTGGCTTGTGTTGAAGTTACAAAAGCATGAAGTGCTCTTTAGATATGTTTACTTAGCTATCTTGTATATATTTTTAGAAGAAACCTAAGCAGTCCTCCTCATCGCGAGTAAACTGCTTTACGAGTTCCTCTTTTGTGTATCTGGTGTCCGTCTGCAGCTCACTGCCGTCGGCCCGTATGTTTCCGAGCTGACGCTGCCCCCTCAACACAACCCCATCATGCTGATATTCAGTGCCATGTGTCGCCCTGCTGCAGTTACGGAGCTGTAATTATCAGTAACATGTCGGCTTTGTGTGTTACTTCCTCCCCGCTTGTCTCGGTTCAGGTTCTCCGTGTTAATGCAGTCACACGTCTCCATTAACGTGCAGAGGGTGAACCGCTTTAGAGGACAAATTCATCAACAACGTTTTGGGGAACTTTTGTGTTTTTTATAATTGAACACGAATGGGGAGGAAAAGCCACGTTGCACTGAGCAGATTTTGTGTTCACACAGCTGTGCTGCTGTTTACTGGTTAGCTTCAGAACGAAAACACTGGTATTGATAATACCAGTGTTACTATAATGCGTGATGATAGGAGGGGTTCATGTAAGGATTGAGATTCTCATCTTCTAAGATTCTGAATTTATTCATTACTTCTGAAGACAAAGCGGTATTGAGTGAGGAAGACCAACAGGAAATCCAACACGAGCACAAACGTAGACGCCAGTCAACCAAACCAGACGACCTGACACTGAAACACTCGGACTAAATACACAAGACGCTAATCAACCAATGAAATCACAGGTTTGGTAGAAAACAGGCGAAGACAGAGTCAATTTCAAAATAAAACAGAAAAACAATGCAACGTCATGACATCTTACGATTGACAAATACTAAAAAAATGTAATGTATTTAATTACACAAGTATTGATTTTATTTATTTTTTGTATACATTTTTGAAACTGTAATCGATATTGAACCGAATTATGACCTCAAGAATCGAATGAATCTTGAGACACACACACCTGATGACATATTACACTTTCACTTCCAGCTCGTAATATTCCGCCTAAGAATTAAAGTCCAGTATTTGACACAAACACATACTCACACACATGCACACAGACACACACGCATGCACACAGACACACACTCATACAATTATAAAGACACAGGTGGACCTCCACTGCAGTATGTATTTATGTTAATCGTGTGACAGGCGTAGTGTGAACTCAAAATCTGGTGACATCTACATATGCATGTGTTTTCATGCTTACACCTTCTTTCATGTGTGTGTGTGTGTGTGTGTGTGTGTGTGTGTGTCTGCGTGTGTCTGTGTGTGTGTGTGTGTGTGTGTGGGCTACTTTGGGGGGCTAACGGGTTCCAGTTGCCTAGTAACACAGTTGAGGGTGCATACAGCGCTTATGAAAGTGTGTGTCTGTGTGTGTGTGTGTGTGTTCAGTACGTGAGATTATCATAATCATCTCACAGTTACACTGGGTCTCCCTCAGAGTGGCTCATTAGCATAAAGCAGTGTGAGGAGCCTCTGAGACTGCAGCCCTCAGAAAAACAAACAATTATTGTTATTGTTGTTCTGAAACAAATAGATTTAATGCAAAGCTCATAGTTCTATATTATTATACCAAAACAACATTATTTTATCTTTCTGTGAAGTGTAAAAATTGTTTTTGTACTCACAGGTATATAAAAAAATTTTAATATTTGTTTCATAATAAAACATGTTTCTTACTTTGATGATTATCAGGATAATAACATTAATTGCAATTTGTCTTGGTGAGGATTATCCTGAGATGAATCAAGGAAGACCTTTAGAATACTGAATATATTTCATGTGATCTTTTCAGCAGCAGTGTTTTCCGCTCCGTCTATAATTATACGTACAGGTGTCGCTGGGATTAAATAATAAGAACATCCCGTACCTTTCCTCTCTGGCTCTCATATTTCTGCCCACAGCTGTCACACTTTGTTCCAGTTTATTTTAGAAATGTGATTCTGTTGTTCCTCCTGTCAACAAACCAAGAATCGCTAGCAGCGTATGATCTGTTATTTCCTTTTGAGATGTTGGCTGCAGTACAGAAGGAAGGCAGTCAGCGCTCATAAAGAGTTAATGAGATGACAAAAGTTCAATCACTGAGTCTCATTCGTTTATTTTTGGTGCGATGCAGGAGAAGAGTTTTAAAACACAGAGCTATATGTTGGATAAGTCGGTTAAACTTACTTCTGTAGTAAAAGTACTGCAGCAGCATCGTCTCAATAGTGACTGAGATTTGGCTCGTCGGGTCGAGACCACGACGGAGACTCAGACTATGAGGAAGCTGTTGTTGTTGCTCTCATGAATAAAACATGTTATCTCGACTCCTCTGGTTGTATAGAAGTCTATGAGAAAATGACTCTACTTCTCTCTTGATTTATTACCTCAGTAAACATTGTAAACATGAGTTTATGGTCTCAATCTCTAGTTTCAAGTCTTCTTCAATACAGCATGATGTTCATTTAGTAAATTATGGTCCATTTAGAGTCACACAGACCATAAAGCAGGGGATGCTTTAGGGCGGGGCTACACAGTGATTGACAGGTACCAGAGACGTATACGGCGTCTCTATGTCACTCTTCAGTCCAGATATGGTCACTTCCTGTTCATTGGTTGCTAAAAAAAACAACATATCGACGGTGAAATCGCCAAAGTTGAAAAAGGGAGCGCTGCTCTCTCAGCTGGTTTTTGCAGCATCGTGCAGAATGTGGTGCGTCTGTGTCAGGAAGATGGCTGAACCCTAAAATCATAAAATCATTTATAACCACACTATCATGCTCATATGTAGTCACACCTGTATCTTTAGGGTTCTACTAGAACATTCATGCTTTCGTGTTCAAAGGCACGTAGCCCCGCCTTATCAACACAAGAAGACATCTCACTGTCTACAACACGGAGCTCAATACTGGCTGTGATTCACGGCGGTGGAGGTGTGTAGCTCGGTGTAACCGTGTTACTGCTGTGAACAGGAAGTGGGAGGCTGCTGATAAGGATGTGTGTTTAGTGTCAGAGGACAGACTCACACCGCGTGGACACAGAAACCTCTCGGCGCACATCAGGTTATGTGCTCGTGTGCAGGTTTCATCTTGTATCAGCACTTGTCAGGAACGTCGTTCAGAACAAAGAGACGCAGAATCACAAGCACCTGTTTGTGCTGAAGGGCTGAGTTTCAAACTGATGCTCGCTTTATTCATCAACCGGCTGCAGTGACGTGTTGACGACAAGATGGCGACGGCCGTAATCCAAGATGGCGACGGCTAAATCGCCGAACTCGAGGCTTCAAAGCATCAGTCCACAAACCAATGTCACTATGACTACGTGCACTTATCACACAGTCTGTGTTCCTAACTTACTTACAAGACAGAGACCGACCCGCTCCACGAGTTTACCGAGTATTGGACGCGTGATGTCTGTGTTTGCTTGAAGAAAAGGTGCCAAGTCCAAAAACCTGAAGTTCAGGCGTTTTAGTTTGAATGTTTTTATAGCACCTCTTTGTTATCTCTGATATCAGCTTCACTGAGAGAACAGAAGAGTCCAGAGAGGAGCGTTACATCATCACTGCTTCATCAGCCAAGGACTATAAAGTAGAGCAACGTTTTCACTCAACTCAGAGTAATAATGATGAGATCAGGTGAGATCAGGTGAGATCTGATGGGATCTGGTGGGATCTGGTGAGATCTGGTGAGATCAGATGAGATCTGGTGAGATCTGATGAGATCTGGTGAGATCAGGTGAGATCTGGTGAGATCTGGTGAGATCTGATGGGATCTGGTGAGATCAGATGAGATCTGGTGAGATCAGGTGAGATCTGGTGAGATCTGATGGGATCTGGTGAGATCTGATGAGATCTGGTGAGATCTGATGAGATCTGGTGAGATCAGGTGAGATCTGGTGAGATCTGATGGGATCTGGTGAGATCTGATGGGATCTGGTGAGATCTGATGAGATCTGGTGAGATCTGATGAGATCAGGTGAGATCAGATGAAGAGTCGTAACCAACACGAGTCCTGACTTCTACCTCCTGCTCATTAACGTCTTTGTCTTGTTTGAGGGATGAACACACTTCTTCTAAAATATATCTGCTCATGTTTAACTCTTTTTGTTCAGCTATATTTCATATTTATATTTAGTATCAGGAAGTATTGTGTGTAGTGCTCAATAGTAGTATTGTTAAAACAAAATATTCAAGATGCATTGTCTAAAAACACGTCTCTATACCTCACTGAAATGCTTCTTAGTTGATTGTGTTTTATATTAAGTGATATTTTGACTAGTAGTTACATTTAATAATTCATATCATGTGCATTGTTTATTTTTCAACGTTGTGCAATATCACTTTAAATATATTAAATTAAATATAATATATAAAATATAACTTTTTTAATCATATTTAAATATACTGTGCACAATATTACAGTTCTATTTTAGCTTATAGTAGGTACTGGTTTTTTGTATTACTTCTTATACACTTAATATTTATTACTCTGTTGTTTATATATATTTATATTCGACTGGATTCATGACGGATTTGAATGATGACAAAAACAAATCCAACGTCCTTTTGTGCATTTACAACAGAAGTGAAGAGAGAGAAGCTCCGAAAAACAGAACCTCTGACACGATGTGAACTTTTCCTCTTTATTATATCAATAAAGACTTTTGTTCTGATCGTTACCATCACAGGTGAACCTTTCATGTTTATCTGTCCTCACGGAGCTCAGTGAACATGAACATTAGCGTTACGTATTAACATTAACAGATAGCTCGTCTCATGTAGGACTTCAGATTAAAGCGGTTGGCCGGTGGGATCACGTGACCGTGTGTGAACGAGCTTATATAGTAATTAACAACTGGCTTTGTTGTTCTGGATTAAATCCTCGGCACTGTTCGTGCAGCGTTCTGGAGCTTTTTATGTTTCTGATGGCAGCGGAACGGACGACACGGACTTATAGAAGAGCCGACAACAAAGGCTGTGAGTTTGTTAGATGATGTATAACTGTACGTGTTTACTGTTTATGTTCACAATCTATTCTTCTATTCTTGAGCAGAGAGTCCTGAGGCGACTGTGGCTCTGCAGCCTGGACAGGAAGTGTGTCCTTCACCTGGCTGCAGGTGTTACCTGCGATATTTATAATTCAGATTAATATCGGCTGGCTGAGTGCATTAACGTTGCTGATTTGTTTGTGTCAGTCATGGCCTCATGCATCATGACTCCTGCTCACTTTATGAGTTCTGATGATCTACGGAGAAAATCAGATGAATGTCTCTAAAAAAAAGAAAAAAGTCTCATCCGGACCCCTCTCCTCCTCTTCTTCTTCCTTCTCCTGTTCCTCCTCTTCTCCTCCTCCTCTCCTCTCTTCTTCCTCCTCCTTCATCTCTCCCTCCAGTTGATGCCGATGAGATTAAGAGGCTGGGGAAGAGGTTTAAGAAGCTGGACCTGGATAACTCCGGCTCTCTCAGCGTGGAGGAGTTCATGTCGCTGCCGGAGCTCCAGCAGAACCCTCTGGTTCAGAGAGTCATCGACATCTTCGACACGGACGGGAACGGAGAGGTGGACTTCAAAGGTGAGCGAGGAGCTGATGTGTTGAACAGCTTTGTGCTCTCTGATGGTCTGTGACACCACGACACTGCTTATATGTGGTGTTGGTTCAAGAGGATTTGGATTACCGAGTGCCACTTCTACAGTTTTTATGTTGCTGGTGGTTACTCTGACTAAAATACGGCCTCAGTAAGTCTTTTTGTTTGACATGCAGAAGATTAGCAGTAGAAGCCAGAGCTCTGACTGGCGTTCTCTCGTTCTCTCGTCCCTCAGAGTTCATCGAGGGAGTCTCACAGTTCAGCGTCAAAGGTGACAAAGAGCAGAAGCTCCGCTGTAAGTATTCCTTCATTCTGCTGGTTCCAGGTCTCTGATCCCCAAACATCTGTTTATCCTGCTGCTTTGGGACCTGAACCCAGCGAGGCTTTGTCTCCTGGCCCCCCCCTGTTCTATTTGTCTCACCTGGACCTGCTTCCTCTGGGGGAAACATAGAGTGATGAGCTGAGTACTAAATGTACTTTTTGTCTCTCCTGCTGAAAGCTTGTGAAGTACATAAACAACATCTTATTGTTATTTTTCTACCCGTGTTCAGTGGAGTTTGTCTCTAGAAAGAAACTTAAAGATAGAAAACAAACCCAAAACAAGAGGGAGGCAAAAGTAGAGTCAAGCACCAGGGTAACCAAGACCACAGGAGGGAAGATGATGACAAGAGACGAGGAAGTACTGAGACGAACTGAACAAGACGAAAGGAAGCACAGACTAAATACTGTGGGGGGGGACAGGTGAAGCTGATCAGGGTGGAGAACAAACAGAAGAGCAGGAAGTGAAGTAATCTGAAACGAGAGGTGAGAGGTGAAGTAAATATAACAGGAAACAGAAAGATGACTTAATAATGAAAACAAGGAAAACGACAAACAAGAGTTTCAGGTTTGATCAGAGTTTACTGTGAGGGACAAATACTTTATGCATCATGTGCAGTATTACTTCAATATATTTCATACACACTATAAATGTTCTATTTTAGTTTCTTTAGGCTCTGGTTTCAGTTAACTTCTTAAAGACTTATTACTTCTATTTTTACTCTTACGTGGTGTAACTTACATTCTTATTTGACTAAATGTATCTTGGTTCTACAGCTATTCTATCTTGAGCTGGTGTCAGTTTTATTTATTATACACTTGATATTTATTACGCTATTGTTTATATATAATTCTATAGTTTTTCTTATCTGTCTGTTGTAATCTTTGATCAAACTCTGGCAGAAGACTTTCCTTTGGTATTAATAAACTTCTATCTTATCTAACAGACAAATAAACTTGATAAGATTTACATTTTTTCAATGTTCAGAGCCGCTGATGTCACGGTGTTTGTTCAGGGACCCTCGTTCATATGGAAACTTTCACATTTTAAAGTTTATTTCAGCTTTTCATTTCTTGAGGATTAACAAACTTCTATCTTTTCTTAAACGTTGCTGTCAGTCTGGCCCTTTAAGAGATTCATTTATCAAAGACAACATCTGGTGCTCTGCAGATGTTTTTATGTGTGACTGACGTTCCCCCCCCTCATGAATCCTCCTCACCTTCACTCAACAGTCGCCTTCCGGATCTACGACATGGACAAGGACGGCTACATCTCCAACGGAGAGCTCTTCCAGGTGCTGAAGATGATGGTGGGCAACAACCTGAAGGACACGCAGCTCCAGCAGATCGTAGACAAGACCATCATCAACGCGGACCGGGACGGAGACGGACGGATATCCTTTGAGGAGTTCTGTGCAGTGAGTCCACGCATCTATTCCAGCAGGACAACAATAGAACTCATTAAAGAGGCTCCGCTGAGTCACACGGTTTACTTGCTATCTGGTGTAAAGAACGGAGGCTGGATGACGGAGTAACGTTGGATAGGGGGATGAAGAAGTCCAATTAAAGATGCTGTTGAGTTGCATTATAGGAAATGTAGGATCCAGTTTGTTTCTAGCGACTTGTTAATAACGTCTCACGAGTCCTCCAACTTTATGAAAGTGTAAAATAGAAAAAAAAAGACCAAACAGAAAAGAGTTTTTCATGATGTGTCCCCTTTAAATAGTGGAATAAAAACACTATTTTATGTTTCATTTGCTTTTATTTATTTTATCAGAAGTCTTTTTTCATAGCAGACAGTTTGACTTGTCATAGTAGGAAAAGCGTAATCAATATCATTCAATCAGCTGTTATCAGTAAAACATTAACATACTTTCACATGATTAATGATTAATAAATGTATTTTTGTCTTGTCCCTCTTCCAGGTGGTCGGAGGTCTCGATATACACAAAAAGATGGTGGTGGACGTGTGAGCGCTCCTCCGCCTCCCTCCCTCATATTTCAACTTTTTTTTTTTGTTAATTGTTATTTTTAATATTTATTTTTTTGTTTGTTCTTGTTTTTTATAAATAATAAAAAATACAAGTATATCTATGGTTTGTCTGCTGAGGAGAAGTGTATAGCTTATGGACACTTAAGTAGAAAGAAGGGTATGAAGTGCCAACCGGAACATATCCAGAAACCAGGCCAAGTTATTACCCATCATGCACCACCTCCAGTCATAACTCTGTCATTTTATTTTTTAACTTACATGCGAGCTCTTTTGGATTCAGACTCTTTCAGCAAAGCAATTCATTTCTCCAACACTTGATAGTTTCATTCATGCTGAAGAATGTGTTTAATGAAATCATTAGCTAGATATAAATTAATGCCAAGAAAATGTCTTTTCAAATAATAATGTGTGCTGCAAACAAATAACTGGGTTTACTGTTTGTTCACCAGCGTGGAGCGGTGAGGTTACAACACGAGTGTGCGTACATAGAGACGTGTCTGCAGGCAGCGTTTGTGTTTTAAATCAAAATGTGTATATTAGATAATCAATGTGTGCTCAGCTTTAACCGCCAGAGGAGAAAAGCTTTTACCTGAAACACTTTTCCGGTACAGCGAGGTACGGAACACATTTAGAGCCACGTGTGAAAGCGTGTTTACATGTGCCGTTAATCCTCCTCCGTAGAAGACTTTTATTTTTATTTTCAAAACTTAATTTTCTCCCCTCACACTATTACACAAACCGGGAGAAAAACTAACTTTACCAAATTTTTCATCCCTGAAAACAAGAAAAGATAAAAATGCTTCTGGCTATAAACGGCATCGGGAAAGCTTTTGTTTTGAAGGGCGACTGCATAGCTCGGGCCTCCCTCTGCTTGCATGACATGAAAAAGTTGTGCATGTGGATCCATTTATTAAAATAAATAATCCTCTTGTTTACACATGGAAGGTGATGTTAATATATTTAACGGTATACAACACAGATGTTGCCAAACTCTGGTACATGTTCACTTAAGATGAGAGGAAATCCAAAATGAACTGAACTACGTGTAACTTCTGTATTTGTAAACGGGGTCAGCGAGAGACTCGTGTTCCAGTTCAGATCTGATCCCGTCTCAAACTGCACGGAGCTTAACGACGTTCTGATGTTTGTATACAAGTATTTGTTTCTCTGCATAGTTCAGATCACGCTGTAGTTTAAGTGATATTTTAATGTGTCTCCTCAGAGGGATCTCTTAGTTTATTTTCTGCATGCTGCATCTTGCGCTGTGGGACTGTTGGAAACTTGATACTGTAAGAAAAGTAAACAACTTAAATAAACTTTGAAATGTTGAAAGTAATCAATTCAGGATGTTATTGAGCAGAATGTTTAATTATCACCAAACGATCCAAAACACAAAATGACACTCGAGCTGTTGGTGCGGATTGAAATGATTTATTTACATAAACTTAAACGTGTCGCATAACAGAGGAACCTGATGTGTCAGTCAACCAATGAGGGGCGGGATCAACGCACACAGCAACCAATCAGAGTTCAGAATCTCTCGGCCGACCGGCTGGCCACCACCCTGATGTTACCGTAGACCTTTGAAGGTGGACTTCCTGTTTGGGGCAAAAAGGGTTAAAAAGGTCACTTCATGTGGATCCAGAGAGTTCGCCAAACATCTTGTTGTACTTGTATTACTCAAATATAAAAAAACAAATATGTTTCTCACCTAATATTAAATTGCATATTGCTGTCCGGGCCATCTTGATATTCTGGAAAGATCCCAATATGTGAACTTTTCTGTTGAGAGGCGGATGAAATGTTTCAGTTAGAGAAACTCGTAATGAGACACGTCTCTTTGGTTTGCATATCACATCACAACTTTCCTCTTAAAAAGGCAGTAAATAATATCAGTGGTGTGTTTCTGCAACAGGAAGCTACATTTTATAAAGTATCTCAGTGAAAACGCCTAAAAATGACGTTCTCGTACAACAAAACTTCATTCTAAATGAGGTCATTTTGTCGTATTTTACGTTTTTTTTCTACATATAAATAAGTTTTAAAGAGTCCGTGGAAGTCCTCGTATGGAGTTCGGTCAGATAAACATAAACAGTTTAAAAGTAAAAGACATAACTTAAAAATAGAAAATCTACATTGAAATATGATAAACAAGAGTACGCAAGTGAAAGTGTCATGTGTGTATTTAAAGAGAAGAGTGTAGAACTATAAGTAATTGTTCTGTAGATAAAGTACTTTGTTGCCTGTTCTGTGTAAATTGACATTATCGTGTTAAATAAAACCGTTTCAAACTGCGACTGTAATCCAGGAGATAATACGTTTCCTCCAAACGTCATCGAGAGTGAAGTTTAGTTGTATGTGAATGTAATTCAGTAGGAGACGAGGTTTAGGATCAGAAAGCGTTGGAGAGACGAGCGCTTTGTTGTCATCGGTAACTACGTCCAATGATCTCATGATGAACATTAACGTTTTTACGACATCTGTAGAACCAGGGCAGCGCTGGTTGGTAGACGGGTGAGCAGACGGGTAGGTCACCCAAATGCCAAATTTGGCCAAAATAAAATGATTGGACGCGATTATTACAGTCCTGCGACAACCGACTTTCTCTTTAGTCCGAGCGTTTAGTTAAACAGCGAAATAACCTTTCGGTGATTAATAAACTCACGTCTCTGCGAGCACGATGCGAGTCTTGGTGACGTTCTCAATGGTGAACTTGGTCTTTCCTCCCTTCCCCGCTATCCTGCCGATGGCTCTGGATAAGTGGTCTCCCTTCAGAGGTTTCACTGCCGAGAGACGACGTCAGAAAACAATTAAACACAAACAAACACAAACACAGAGATTAGATGTCGAGTTTCAGAGCAAACGTGTTTCACGTCGTCGTCTTCTTACCGTCCGTGACGTCGAAGCTTTCTAGGAAAAGCTCGTCTAGTCTGATGAGAGCGAGCGCGTCCTGAGGAGAGAAAGAGTGAGCGTTACGTCACAATTAAATAAATCACAAATACCACAATCAAACGAGGGTCAAAGGTCATTCTCCAAAACATCACATGATCCGACAGCAACACCTCAACCGTCTGTCCTCTGGTGGTGAGATTCAATAATAGGGTTAAGATTGTTATTTTGTTATGCTGTCTGACGGGCCTAGTTTGTGTATCTGTGTTGGTGTCTCTGTGTTTGAACGATTAAAACTTTAAAGCCATAAAATGAAAACAGTTTACTTACTTCGACCTGGAATCCCAGAACAAACGCTTTGACAAAATCTGATGCTTTAGTGAGCGACCCGATGTCCTGCGTCTCTTTACAGGTCTGGAAGAATAAAAACAAACGTTACAATCAGCTGTTATTGTGAAGCGGCTCAAAGTCAACGTGATGAGAACTCACTTTGATTTCCACATTCCTGGTTTTGAGGTTGAACCGAACTTGGAGCTGCAGGTTTTCTACGATTGGCGTGAAAATCTTCAGCCAGTTGTCCTTCAGCGGCGTGTACCTGTGAGCCGGGACGGAGATCTTACGCATCTCATCCGGTCCCTAAAACACACAGAACCAAACACAGAACCACCGTCACCAACCAGAGACAATACAGGAAGTAAACGGTGTTCTGTGGCACTACATGAGGTTCTACTTGCATCACATTTTAGGTGGTGAAAGTCACAAAATCTAAAAAACAATTAAAAGTTAAAGTCTTGCAGCCACGTTCCCTAAAGAACGTAAAGAAGTATTAGCAGCACGGTATAATATTGTCAGTGACTTATTGTCCGTGTCAGCATTATAGTTACTGATGCATTCATTTGAATGTTAATTTTAAAGCGGTGGGCGGTCTCACTAATCCGTTCACTGATGGGTAGAGATCTGCTCTTAATAACGTATTCTGCTAAAGTATCTAGTGACCGCAGATATTATATAAGAGTGTTGTTGAGTATTGTGTAGGGAAGTAAAAATAAAGTCTGAATAATAAGAAGAAGAAAACAGTTATTTGTGTTTTGGTTCCCCGTGGTGGAACGTGACTCAGCACGTCTACTTAAGTACTTTAGTATTTACATTTAATGTAACTTCATACTGCTCCTCTACTACATCTCAGAGGTAAACATTGTATTTTAACTGCACTACATTTGAAGTGTTTCCTTTGAGTGTTCAGAAAAACCCTCCGACTTCTTAAACTGAGTAAACTCTCAAAAAGCATCTGAGATCAGCTGAGCTGTAAATATGTGTTACATCACCGTCAGCTGAAATAATCTAAATAAATATTCTGCCACTCCCCAAAATGAGTCTTTTTAGACTGTCTGCACTTATGAATTCAGATTAAATTTATTGTATGTATTGTACTTTTTGATTGTATACATTTTACTACCTACCAATATATAAAAAGGAGTTGAAATACAATGAGCACAACCGTAAACATCTAACATTACAGCAACAAAATGCAACAAACACATTAATGTAGCAGTAATATCAATACACAAACATCATTTATAACATTAATAAGCAACATTTTACAGCACAAGTAGTACTTTTACTACAAATACTTGTGTATGTTGTTGATACTACTTAAGATACGTTGACTTAAGAGTTATAATACAGTACTTCTACTTGTAACAGTATGTACTTTTACTCAAGTAAAGGATGTGAATACAAGCAGTACTAGTACCACTTGTACAACATGCAGCAGTCACATGACGACACTACACATTTAAACTAACTATAAATAGCTACTAGCTTCTTTGTGACGGAAACAAATGACACTAAATAAACACGTAATGGTATTTATATTGAGACAACATACAGATCACATGTATACAGTACTATACATAGTATATATATATACAGTATCATGTATAGTATTTACCTTTAATTTGTCGCTGGATATTGGTGGAAACTGTGGTCGTTTTCTTGCCACGTGCTCCTCCGTGTCCATGTCGTGTTCACGTTTCCGTTTCTGAGTCTTTTTAGACTTAACGGTCGTGAAAGACCCCGAGTCCTCTGGACTCTCGGTGGTTGCGTTTTTATCAGTGTCCATATCGCCTGAAACTAGTTTTAAAAATTTAAAGATTAAGATTTAAACAGTCAAAAAGTGATGCCGGGTGGTAGCTACACAGGCATGAGGGTGTCCTGGTGCGACGGGAAGGACCCAAACTGCCACTTCGTAGACGCCTGTAGTGAGAAAATTATTAAGAACCGTGTCTTAATTGATAGATATGTCTCATTTGATTATTATAATTGAGTTTGGGGTATTTAAATATCCAGATACATTATATTTGTCTCTCAATACGTGGAACATTTACTAAATGTAAACTTCTTGTCAGGCATCTCTTTGGGCACCTTCACGTTCAGCTCAGCTGGAGGACGACGATCCCATTTGTTTTGGCAGCGAGCGGAAGTGGACGGGATGTTCAAGAAACTTTCACTAGAAAATGACCCAAACTGCCACTTCGTAGACGCCTGTAGAGAAAAAGTAATTAAGAATCGTGTCGTAATTAATAAATATGTCTCAGTTGGTTACTATAACTAATTTTGGGGTAATAAAATATCGAGACATATTATATTTGTGTTTTAATTTGTAGAATTTCTCAAGAGGTTTCTACATTTGGTCAGGCATATCTTTGGGCAGCCTTGCGTTCAGCTCAGCTGGAGCAGGACCGGTCCCATTTGTTGTGGCAGCGAGCTGAAGTGGACGGGATCTTCTAGAAACTTTGACAAGAACAACTTTACATATTATTATTAGTATCAAGATGTCGTCGCCACTAGCGAAGCCTCAGATCATCGCGCACATCCAGAAGGGTCTGAACTACACGGTGTTCGACAGTAAATGGATCCCGTGCAGCTCGAGGTTCGTGTGTTTGGGGAACTTTCCGAGAGGAACCGGAGTGATGCAGATATACGAGGTTCAGCACGGAGAGGCTCAGCTCATCAAGGAGGTAGAGCTGATCACTGCACTTTGGTTTATTATCTTATTCTCCTCAGAAGTACATCATGTAAACGGCTTAATCTCTGCGTTAGCTAACGGTTAATGTCTCCATAGCAACATGCAAGAAATGCTAGTGACCTCTGACGTCACTAGTCAAAAGTTAATATACAAATATAAATGTATAAATAAACACGCATACAATAGCATAGTGGATAGTGCAAACAAGAGACGTAGTACAATATTTTTGTATTATAAATAAGTAAAAAATCCACAATAACTGAAATATAATATACAGACAGTATAGTTGGCGGCTGGTGGAACATGTTCTAGGTAGGGCTGTGCCACATCCAATCAATTTCAGCAAACATCCAAGTATGATTTAATGCAAACAAATTAAGGTATCAAACACGTATTACTACTTTGCAGTTAAATATTTAACCTTTATTCCAACATGAAAAAAAGTTCATTTCCAATTTCCGGTGGACAGTATCGCGCGGATCGTTTCCGGTTTAAACTTCTATGGAGCTAAATCAAGGTCTAAAGTTTTGTTCATTTGAAAAAAAAATTTGAACCTGAAAGTTCAAGTTGTGGTCTTGAACATTGAAAAATACAGCAATGTATTCAAAATAAAAATAAGTGAACGAAAAGTTTTTTGGGTTGAATATAATTTTGATTCAATTCTGGAATTTTTTGGAATACATTTTTTTTTTTTTCATTTTTCACTTTCATATATATTTTGATATTTGAGTTCTTATATTTTTCAGATTTTATATTTTCAGATTCAAATCTTTTTTTTTTTCAGTTTCAAATCTTTTTTTCAGTTCAGACTTTTGACCCTGATCTAACGTGGGGGGCGTGGTATCAACTGAGAGGGGCGTGTCATCATGAGTGACAGCATAACAAAGAACTTCCTCAACCACGTTGCCTTCAGGTAACGTGGGTACCGCGAGAATTATGATTTCTCCACAATCTGTCCTAAAAACATTCACAAAACCAATAAAAGCACCGCAATATACTATATATATATATATATATATATATATAAGTTAATTAATTAAATAAACTGTCAGACATTTGTCATTTTGCTCACGTTTCTCTAGACGTAACTAGACTTTAATCTCATCGAGACTCTTCCTTCCTTCCTGCTACTCCACTGCTTGTTGTATCGTCACATTCGTGGATCTAAACTAAGCTTTGCTTCTCTCGTGTTTCAGGTAGAGAAGCCTAAACCCATAAAGTGTGGCACATTTGGGGCCTCCTCTCTGCAGCAAAGACACATAGCTACTGGGGATTTTGACGGAAATCTCAATATATGGTATTTTATCCAATAAAATGAAGGTTTTTAATCACAAACCACCTCATGTGCTGAATAAAGAAGATAATATGACTGAATTGAAGGAGATGATCCTGTTTAAGATGCTTCTGTTGTCCACAGGAACCTGGAGATGCCCGACGTCTCAGTGTACTCAGTGAAGGCCCACAAAGAGATCGTGAACAGTATCGATGCTGTGGGCGGTCTGGGGATCGGCGATGGCGCCCCTGAGATAGTCACCGGGAGCAGAGACGGTACCTGCAAAATGTTCTAACGTAGTTTACAAAGCAGTCACATGAAGACGTTAGCTGGAGTGTGAACTTCCCCGTGGATGTTACAGGGACAGTTAAAGTGTGGGATTCCAGACAGAAGGACTCGCCCGTAGCCAACATGGAGCCCATGGAAGGAGAAACCAAGAGGGACTGCTGGACTGTTGCATTCGGTGAGTGAAACATCCACGACTTTTAGACGACCGCGGCGGTTTTTAGGTCCAGTTTTCCAAGCACACACATGGATAATAAGTGTTCCTTCACCTCTGACCCTCTCGCTACAGGCCACGCCTTCAACGACCAGGACCGCTGTGTGTGTGCCGGCTACGACAACGGGGACATCAAACTCTTTGACCTGCGGAACATGTCGCTCCGGTGGGAGACCAACATCAAAAACGGGGTGAGGAGAACGCTCAAGACTTCCCTCTTGATCTCTTTAAGTCGTGTAGACAGAGTGGCACCACGGGAACAACATTACAACCATCTGTGAAGGGAAATAAGAACAACGCGAGCGGTTCAGCTCTGAAACACAAAGAGCAGTCCTCGCATTTAGAGCTGATGTTTTTATTAGGGGGATGTGTTTCTTTTGCACTCCAACCTGCAACAACAGAGCTGTGAGATGTCTTCCCAGTTACACTGCACATAAAACCACAGAAGAAGTCTGGAGAGCGTAAGGGGAGTAGTTCTGTGGAGGAGCTGAACTGTTGTTCTTTCTTCCCGACCAGGTGTGCTGCGTGGAGTTTGACAGGAAAGACATCAACATGAACAAGCTGGTCGCCACCTCGCTGGAGGGAAAGTTCCACGTCTTTGACACGAGGACCCAGCACCCCACCAAGGGCTTCGCCTCCGTGTCAGAAAAGGTAATTGACCCGAGCGGAGAGAGTCAGACGGATGTTTGGCTCCAATGTGTGAGGTTATTATAGCTGCTATTATTTTTAAACAGTTGTGTGGTACGTTTTCACAGCTGCATGTGTTTTGGGGCCGTGTCGGTCTAATATTCTCTGTGGCTTTGTGACACTCGCCAAAAATGACACCGAGGAGAGAGAAGTTTGGCTTTTTGTGGGAAAACGGTAGAAAAACACACTTAAAGCAGCATTAGAGCCCGGCCCAGGTGTTAGCCACGTCCCAGAGATCAGAGGCCTCGGCTTTCTAAATGTTTGTCCAGTTCTTCTGAGCGATCAACAGTTGGCATGTCAGCATCTCCAACGATGAATCATGAGGTTCCTAGAAGAAGATATCAGTGAAGCTCCACAGAGCTCTGGATGATACGTGTTATAATAAACGTGATGCAGCTTTGCTAGAAAACAAAAGAGCAAGTTGAGCGATGGGGAAGGTGATGACATAATACTCAATTAAAACTACTAATGACCTTTGTTTATCAAGCAGATATTTAAATCAAAATACAATCATTTACTTCCTTATAATTTCATTGTTTTTATGCTTAAAACACGACAGATGACAATAACAAGGTAAAAGGGTAACATTTAGAAATGTTGACAGTTTACTATTTTTATTTCATTTTATTTAATTTGATTATTTTTCGGGCCGGTGGTGAAAAACGTTAGTCTGGAAGCACTTCAATGCACTAAATGGTTTAAGTGTTCACAGATAATATTATGTCATGCAATAAAAGCAGGAAAATGTAGATTTTTCTAAAAAGAAAAACCAAATAGTTGTTCCGTCTTATTTTCTTTTGCTCCTTAATTAAGCACACGTATGTTTTAGCCGATTACTCGATTAATCAACAGCTGCAGCCCTAAAACCAAAGTCTAAACTGTTATAAAGGACAAAGACTTTGACATTTAAAGTGGTTTAGAGTTTCCTCCTCAGGGTCACAGTCTCTGGAGGTGCCGGGAATTAATTTAGGAAGTAACGAATTCATCTTCTTTGTTTTAGGCCCATAAGTCGACCATCTGGCAGGTGAAGCATCTTCCCCAAAACAGAGAAATCTTCATGACTGCAGGGGGAGCAGGGAACTTACATCTGTGGAAATAGTGAGTGATTCACCTTTAACTACGACGATGTTCTGTTCTGTTCAGGTTTCCTGCTTTACTATAAAACATTTCCTTTCCAGTGAGTATCCGGCTCAGAGAAGCAGGATGGACTCTGAGGACACGGAGGAGGGCGTCGCCGGCTCCGTCACCCTCCTGCAGAACGCCACTCTGTCCACGCAGCCCATCGCCAGCCTGGACTGGAGCCCCGACAAGCAGGGCCTGTGCGTGTGCTCGGGCTTCGACCAGACGGTCCGCGTGCTCATCGTCACCAAACTCAACGTGGCGTGAAGACGCAGACCGAGACAGAGACGGTCCAGATCGCCACGAGACACAAACAGGAAGTGAATCACTTCTGTGAGGCTCACTCGTCTTTTATTAGAAGACAACGACGTCCTCCTGCAGGTCCTGGTGGCGGTCCATCCAGAAAACCATTTTACTAAATGAACTTGAGATCCTCTGTTGTTCCGTTGTCTCTTAAATGAGTTAACCTGTAGTGCAGAGAAATATTCCTGTAACACGATTCCCCATATTATTAAAAAGCCTTTATTGGGAAGAAGAAATGAGTTTTGGAAGAAGACTTTGGGATCAAGATTTAATTTCTGTATCTCTCTTTTGTTGCATTGTTGGCCGATGTTCTTCTTCTTCTGTTTTGTTGAAGTTGTCACTTTTAAAATGTTTTTTATTGAGAAATTAAATGTGCCTTTTGGAGAAAACACTTGTTATGAATGTCTCCTTTAATGTCAAGAGGATTACTGTATGAACACACAATAGAGTCTTACCAGCTACTCCAGTCTTTTGGGTAAACAGTAAGCAAACCATCATCATCATCATCATCATCATCATCATCATCATCATCATCATCATCATCATCATCATCATATCCAGCGTCTGAACTGGAAGAAGTCCTGAAGGTCCTGGTCTTCCTCCGGTCTGTCGTGGATCCCGGCGTAGACGCTCCTCAGCAGCTCCGTCATGGACTTTCCATCCAAGATGTCGATGTATTTGTCGATGCAACCTACGAACACGGATTCAATGTGTACAGGACGACTGCTGCGGTCTCCCTGACACACATGCTTGAACGTGTCAGCGGTTTTGAGTCTTGTCGTATTCATAAACACAAAGAGTACTTACTGAGGCCCATGACTTTGCCGTGTGCTACGAGGTTGGGGTCCAGCTGCTCGTGGTCGTACAGCTCCAGTGTCGTCAGCAGGCGGACGATCTCTCCCGAGACGAAGGCGTCGTCGAAGCTCTGCTCCTCCGCCGGCCTCAGAGGGAACCTGCAGTACACGTCTACTGCAGCCTGAGAGTCTGAAGGCTCCAGCAGCCGAACCAGCTCGATGTAGGCGTCATGGACCTGCTTAATGCACATGAGGCATTATTTTGGTGAATTTAGGAGAAATCTACAAACAGACAAAGTAGTAAAATAAATGTTTCATTTCCTCTAGTCTGAAACGACCAAATAACAAAATCTGAAAAATGGACCATTCCTCTGGACTTAATCACCAATTCACACAGTTAGGTGGGCGTTAAACTGGGGAGGAAATGTAGCGGAGGACCGCTGACCGTGGGGCCATGGAGATGAGCTCCCGGTAGAGCTGCTCTGCTCGGTCGTGGGCGTCTGCAGAGCGGGAGAGGGCTCGGGCCAGACCCAGCCGAGAGACGTGAGAGACGCGGTTCACCCGGTCAGCCACAGCCGGCTCTGTATTCACACAGGAAGTAGAACCGACTTAAAGATGTCTGCCTGTGTATACGTGAACAGTCATCTCTTAGATTGAGAATTTAGTATGGTGACTCATATCTCATTTGTTGGCTTTGGGGTAGAAAGGATTTCACTCTCAATGCTTTTGTCTCTCCTCACCCGCCGCTGTCTCAACCTTTTCGGGGCAACAGTCCTGTTTAGACCTGTTGGAGGGGAGCTGGGGTTTTGTGCAGTTGTTGGACGGTTTGGCTGATCTCTCTGGCCTGGCTGCTGCTGCTCCAGCTCTCCCCCTACAGGACACAACACATACGACATAAACCTAGGAATGGATGACAGAATTAAATCTATGTTTAGATAAACAACAGACGACTGAATAAACAGTCAGGACTTCTTTTTGACACGCTTAATCGTAGCCAAACTCAAAACCTTCCAAGACCTGTAAATGTTTCCTTCATTCAAATAATTCACTGCAGCTTCTACGAGGAAACCTGTAAACTTGTTCCAGTGAAGCGACCACATGAAGCTCGACATAAACATGCAGCAGGAAAGAGCAGAGGAAAAGTAAGCATCACACGGGAAATCACCCAGTGCGAACAAACAACCACACAACACGTCGGCCAAGCGCGTGACTCACCTGGCTGGATGCTGGGCAGCTCTCCCCCCTCTGATGATGGACGCTGGGGGGAAAGAGCTGAAGCTTTGGTTCCAGCTGCTGCCCCCCGCCCCGGACCGGGTCCTCCTCTGCCCCGCTTAGCTCCTCTCTTGGCCACGCTGGTCTCAGAGGGCCCCTTCACTCCTGCTGGTTGGCCGATGGACTGCTTGGCAGCTCTCTGGTTTTGAGCCTCCGGTCGGTCCTGCCACCACTTCTGTTCTGAGCAAACAGAAAAAGGGGGTTTAATGTGGACGAGGCTATCATAACTATTTTCATAGACAGAGACAGGAAGCACACTATGCAGACTCACTGCTCAGCTGTTCAGGTGGCTCTCCGCTCTGAGTCTTGTGTTCCAGAAGGGCCCAAGAGACACAGGGCATGGCTGTCCCGCGGCGTGGTCACCACCGCTAGCTGGCAAGTCTGTAAAAGAGGCATACACACACAGGAACATTGCATTTAACACATCTGCTATTTATCTAATCCAACACTTCCACAACACAGACCCAGCCGCCGGCGTGTATGTGTGTGTGTGTGGCCTTGACAGCGCTTAAATTGTGTTTCCATCTGGACGGAGATTTTATTAAAACGGAGAACGAAGGACGAAAAACGTTGTTTATAAGAATACGTGTGTTCGTGTGGACTAGAGCTAAACTACACTGTTAAAATACAAATAAACGTGTGTTTCCCTGCCCATGTGAACCCTCTTTCTCCTGTAGGTCCAGCAGCTCCTGACAGGGGGCGATGGAGGTGAGGCGTATGAGCGCTGCGAGGGCCTGGCATCTCTTCGCCACCAGGGGCCGAGCCTGGCGCTCGCCCTGCTGGATCAGCCTCTGCAGCAGGGCGAACTGAGCATCCAGGAGCACCCACTCCAGCTGCCCCCTCGTCGAGCCACGACACACACACCGACTCACACTCTGGGCAGCCAGCGCTGCTACGCTGAAGCATTCCAGCACAGAGACAAGCAGACATTTAACTGGGTCATACTGATGGGAGTGTTGAGACCTTTCCTTGAATATGAGCTGAGATCCAAAACAAACACTGGGTCAACGGGTGATGTATGTCACTGTTTTGCTTGAACAAATGTTGTGTCTTGTACGCATACATGTGATAGACCTGCTCCACTGTCATGGCCCTCCCAGACAGTGTGTTTCTCTGCTGCAGCCGGCCCACAGTGAGGAGGCCTCGCAGGAACTGCAGGCTGAGGCCGGACAGAGGGTCTGATGGATGCTGCTCCACCCAGCTGTAGAGAAAACCATGAAGAAGATTGGCAGCACGAAAAAAAACAGCCGTGAACGACTATAGCTCCTTGATTATGAATCCCAAAATGGAAGTAGCTATTTTTTCAGCTGCTAAAGAATCAGATCTATAAATCTTAACCCAAAAAATGTGGACTTTCTGGCTCCAGTAACTGACAAAAATGGTGGTTTATGGGAAACCCAAATCTAGAGGTCTAGGGTTTTTATGTACAGTATGTGTGACACTGTAGATGTTACTGTGTTTCACACACACACACACACACACACACCTCTTGCTGCAGCGCTGGCTGACAAAGTGCTCCAGTCCCTGTTGTAAGAACAGAGAGGCCTCCTTCTCCGTGTCCTCGGAGGCTTTCTGGTCCTGCTGCAGCAGAGCCAGTCCTGTGAAGAACCTGAGACAGTGAAGGCCACACAGGAGAGATGCTGACGAGGCTCCGACTCTGTAGTTTTACATATTAATGAGGACCACATTGTGACGGAGGTGGCCGTGCTCCGGCTTGTTCCCCAGTGTTTATCAGCCGTGTCTTTCCTCCCAGTTGTCACCAGATCATTGTCTCATCTACCGTTGTAGTTACTGGTTCAGGCCGAGGTAGTTTTTGTGTTTTCTAAGAATTATTCTCGTGTTGTTTTGAAAGCCAGTCGTCACCAGTCTGTCTTCCACCACCACCTTCTCTCCACCCCGTCTCCCTTCCACCACAATAAGTCCTCTCCAACTCCATCTACCTCTGAGTCAGTGTCCAGCCAACCACATCACAACACAGCTCTGAGAACTCACAATGTCCCAACTGCTGCATGATCACATGATGTCACGTAGCAGTTATAGTGAAGTTAACATTTGAGGAGCAGGTCGAGAGTTTGGTCAAAGCTCTTAAATTACATAACAAGCTCCATAAAATTCCATATTTTATAACTTATAAGTATCCGTAACCTGTGACAGTTTCTAGTGTTTCCTTTGCTGCACCAACTCTCTAAAAATCCACTCAATTTTCAAAATGATAAGATGTGACTCATTAGTTTTGGTTGTGACTCTGAAGTAAGAGAATTACTGTCTTTATAAAATGTTGTAAAGACTATAAAGTCTTTGAAGAGACTTTGTAAATGGTGACAGTAATATCCTGGGATCCCTCTTTGACATTAACTGGTACTCCTAATTAGAGCTAGTGAAGTAAACTTAGATGAACTTGTGACACAGTTACCCTGCCAGACTTCTTGGAGAGCCAGAGGTAGAGAGTCTGGACGTAGTCCGCTTTGCTGGACTGTCCCTGCTCTCTGAGCTGCTGGTACTCTTTGCCCAAGGCCTGCAGCTGGTGCTCCACCGTGGGCGTGCCGAGGAAACCGTGGAGCTCGCACACGGCCAGGACGTCGTCCTGACGCGCCGTGGATTTGGCATCGCTGAGCTCGTCTCTGTCTGTGTCGGCCTGGAGATGAACCAGTGAGAAGGTGAGAGGCTGAGAGTCAGCTGCACAATTCACTGTTCTTAAATATAAGGAACGCTTTCATTGATAATATGATATAAGAAGCTATTAGTTCATGTTTTGCTGCAGCTCGTCATCTGTTCAGAACCTCACACTTTGTCGCTTGTCTTTCCCCAGAACTACCTTCCTCTGGAGGCCGTACAGCTCTGTGGTGTAGTGCTGCTCCTCCAGAACGAGACCCAGCAGGAAGTGGAGCCTGGCCTCTCTGGATCGGAGTCCGATGGCCGATGCATAGTGGACGGCAGCCTGCTCCAGGCTATCGAGGGGAGACTGGCCATCCTCATACTGCAACACATCCCGTGTAGGAAGGTGAGCAAAGTAAACTTCATGGTGAGCACACACGGGTCAACAAGTCCAGAGAACATTTGCATTATTACAGAGCTGTGAAACAACATGATCGAGACTGTTTTATCTGTTTGATAGTTTACCACGGCCGTCATGGATTTCATTTAACCGACATATAAACTAAGAGCCCGTTGAGACATTAGATGAGTTCACTAACTGGAGGCAGAGAAGCTGTTGTGTAACAGCTACACTTCTCTGTGATTTGCTCTCCGCTGGTTTGAGAATGAGGCTGTCGTGCAGTTGTGGATCCAATTTTTGAATGTTGTGGAACGCTGATCAATGAAGAGCTGCAAACAAGCTGCACAGAGAGCAACAAACTCATTATTGAGGGTTTAGTATCATTTCACATAATAAACCTTCAGAAGTCCTATTAGTGCACTTTTAATTCTATGAAGATTTTAGAAAAACAAGCTGCCACAAAAAGCCCAGATTCATTTAAGATGCAAAAGATTTAATTAGAAAAGAGCAAACTGAAGTAAACTACATGATGGTTTATTGAATGTGTATTTATGTGTATGTATATGTAACTTTATTTGGAGGAGGGCATTAATTGGTCTTCAATGTGAAAGGTGACGTATGAATAACACGTGACTGATTGATTGACAGACGCTGTGGATGAAAAGGTTTCAGACTGTGGTGACGCTCATGAAAAAGTTCAAACTTTGTTTGAATTCGTTCAAGCACAAACACGTCACAGTACACCGCAGGAAGAAAAGGATCCCATTTATCCGACTTCTCTCTTTCGCTTACGAATGATTTCACTTTGCATGAAATATTCAGAGAGTGCAGCTTCACTCTGCAAGAGCGCCTGCTCTGATGTCACAGCTTCTATATCCCAGAGAATCTTAAAAGACACGTCCAACAAACCCATTCAGTAACAGAAAAACATTTAGAAGATATATTTAGAGATAAGCACCTAATGTTAATACATCTATAGTCTCCTAATATTACAAATGAAGTATGTTCCCTGGCCTTGATATCATCGATGTGATACAACACGATCTCTCTGAGCTGTTTCCATCGCTCCCTCCTCTCACATCACCTCTCTCTGGTGTTACTTCTCTGTTCTGGGATCAGTCTCCAGTGTCATCAAGCAGCTAGCGAGGCACGAGTGAGCCGAGAAACTGGAGTGCGTGGAACGTCTTGATGGAGGCGGAGGAAGCTCATTTTCATGTATCTTTCAAATGTCTGAAGCTGAGCCGCTGCTGTGATCCTTCTGTGCACATTTAAATACTCACCATACTGTTTAGTTATTTAACTACAACACAAAATAAACTGTGTTAAAGACGGTGGTCACTGAGACAGACTGGCAATACATCTACAGAGAATTTATATTCATACTGATAGATATACATATTTTTCTGGACCCATGAAAATTGAAAAACAAAGCAATATGTCTGTTATAGGACAGTGCATGTTAGTGGTGAGAAGGTTAGTGGAGTCGGGGGGGGGGGGCTATATTTCACGAGTATTAGGAAGTTGTGTGTGTCGTAGTGAGCCTGTGGTGCTCAAAAGTAGTATTTTTTAACAAGATCATCAAGATGTTTTGTCTAAAAACAAGTCCCTACATCTCACTGACGTTGTTCAGTGATTGTGTCTCATATCGACTGCTGTGATATATTTTGACTAGTACTTACATAATTAACTTGTTTTGCAGAACATACCTGGTTTGGGCAGACGTTGCCGGTAGACTTTCAGGTGATCCTGAGCCGACGCACACAGTTCATCCACATCGTCTCCTCCTGCTGTCATTTGCAGATGTTTCTCCCAGTTACGCAGCTGCAGCGGAGAAAACAATCATCCACCCACCAAGTAAAGAAACACAGCTTCTCATATTATATGGTGGTGTTAAACTTAAGTTATATCAGGAGGGCGACTTTCAAGAGGAGAAATGTTTTCTGAAGAAAAAGTTGATTTCAATTTGGACAGAATTTAAAGTTTACCCACTTTGAATTATCACAAGATCGTGTTTTATTTTCTTTACTATGTACTAGTCTATCTTAGTTAACTAGTTATTAGTATCTTTACTAGTCAATAAGGTACTCAATGGAGGATGTGAGTATTTAACAGCTGTGATTTTGATCTCTGCAAGATGCAATAATGTGAAATATGTAGGGTTAAACAAACAACAATTAGTTAAAATAAAGCAATTACTCCTTAAAACAATCATCTTTATGTTGAATGGTCTTTATGAATGGTGAGGCTATCTAAGGTGGTGGTTTAAATGTCGACTTGTCTACTGATAATAGAATAGATTGATTACCTCCAGTGTGTGTTTGGTCTCTATCTCCAAACAACTGGACGACGCAAAGTGCTTCTTATACCAATCCGTCTCTGTGACTTCCTGAAAATGAGCACAAGAGAGATTCTTTCACTGTGGAAGTTAAACCAGCACTTAGTCCCTGTGAAGGCTGAGCGCTGACTCGTGAATAAAGGATGAGCGGAGTCGAGGTCGATGGCGGTGATCCTGGTAAATGTGGAGCGCTGTTTCATGTTTCATTCTGACCTTTGCTTCCAGGTCTCCTGTGGGCTTGTGAGGACAGTCCAGAGAGTGTGACCCCAACTCCGACAGCTTCACCACGCTCTCACATCCTGTTTCCAAAAACACGCACATCAAAGACACAATATATCGCACAGTAGAAGTGGACAGTAGTGTTGTCAGAATAGTTCACTTAAATGACACATTTGTGACCAGTTTAATCAAGTTATTCTGTTGTTTGTCTTGCAGAAAGAATTGAGCTTTCAGGCTAATTAACAACCAGCTGTCCAGCTCAAAGGGGGCCTGATATAAAACGCAGCCTTCAGCCTGCAGCAGCCAGATACACAAGGTGTTAGTTAAGTAACGATATCCCCCTGATGGCCGTAACGCAATAGTTGTCTACAGTAACATCATGTGACGTGATAGTACACAGAGTGTAATCAGGACCGTTGAGAGGTAAGACAAGAGTGTACCTGGCACATTAAAGATGTAGTTATCTGAGCATCTCTTGAAAGAAGAGCTGCTCCAGAGGCAGAAATAATTCAACTGACTGAGAACAATCTCAACAGTGGAGTCAAAGAATCAGGTGCAAGTGAAAGAACGTAGATAGGAAAGGAAGGTAGAGGTGTGAGAGGGGCCGTGGGATGGTAATAACGTCTTTTTTACTCTTTTAATCAATGTGACGTTCCCAAACTTCACCTCTGTAAGTAAAGAAACACTCGACCGGAGCAGCCGACATCCTGTCGAGGTCCAGCTCCACAACCTTCCAGCCGTCTCCAGAGGACAATCGCTCAGTGACTTTTGATCTCCGTGCCAGCGTCTCGATATAAGGCCTCCAGAAGATGCTCTTAGGGTCACTGCGAATCAACAGGAGAGCCAGTTACACCTGGAGAGCCTTTGTGCAACCAATGTAGGAGGCAGAATGTGTACAGTCTATATAGTCTAGTATATACGTATTTAATGTTAAATATAAAATATGAATTAAGAATGTAAGCGCTGTTTCTGCTGCTAATATGTTCTCATAGTCACGGTGCTCCTCTTCCTGTACCTGTGTTTGATAGACACGGGTCTATAAAAAGCCGTCAGAGAGACCGGACATTCATAGTCCAGCTGCTGCTTCCCATCAGTGAAGGTCACGGGCACGGGGATTATCTCTCGAGTCACCAACACCGTGTACACCTGACAGAGTCAGAGGGACGACAGGTTTAAACCTCACATGACCCAAACACACTGAGTGGTACACTGTCATTTAGACACTGACAGTGTGTGTGGAGCTTAAAAATGTTGGATTGCTTACAGGTTACCAGGTAGGTTATAGGTGCGGATGATGTGTTTATGTTTTGTAATGGAAACACAAGTGAAGTGTGCTGGAACACACATAAAGGCGTCCTCTGCTCGTGTCTCACCCTACCTGTGATTTACTGCCATCTGCTGAGCAGACGGAGACCTCCACCACGGTGTCTCCAGAGTTCAGAGGGACCGTCTGAGAGCCGTCCTCCTGGTTCACAGAGACTCTGATGTTTCTGTCTGGAACCGTGGGAAGAAGGCTCACAGCGTTACAGTGAAAGGGAACAGAAGCTGCAGAGAAGGAGAGTTTACAGTGAGACCGACAAAAACAAAAACAATGCAACATATGATATGGAAATCATGAATAAATACAGAAGCATAACAGAGATAATATGAAAGTGCAGGAAGAGGCAGAAAACCGACTGAGCTTGTTTGAAACCTCTATTTAAATGATGTTAAAAATGAACAATATTATAAAGAACACACAATTTATATACATAAGATATGACTATGTAATATTGATGACAACGTATTTTAACAACATTTAGGATATATAACAACAATAGCAATACAACAACAGGAAAGAGAAAATGTGATTGTGTGTGTGTGTGTGTGTGGGTGTGTGTGTGTTTGGGGTATTTTGGTTTAGACACCTGCATTAACTCCTAAACAATAGTTATGCTATATGTCACTATGAGTGAAACAACTATAAATATGTTGTAAAAAATGAAACATGGAATACATGAACACAACACATGGGGAAAGCTTTTACAAAACAGCAATTAAATGGTCTTTTAAGCCAATATAATGTAACAAACAAATACATATATTACCATATTTTCATATTCATATTTGTGCAAGTAAATGAAGATACATTTATATATTCACACACACATATAACTGTACATTTTTAACTTTTTTTACTCTGTTTTGTGTAATAAAAAATAAATAAATGTGTATTTATTTATGTTAATTCAAATACTAAATATGTCCCAATAACTTAAATACAGCTGCTTCACAGTGACACACACTGTGTCGTGGTGTAAGTCTGTACTCATTACTGTATTCATAGATTTTGGGGTGAAATGCCGGCTGAAGTGGAAGATCTTCCTCCAAAACCAGATCGCTGAGTTCTGCAATGTTTGCAGACAGCCGGGTGATTTCCACACAGTAGTTCTTCACGGTGCCATCCTCCGCCACCACCTCTACTTCCACTCTGTTCAACCCGTCATTCACATTAATGGTGCTGGAACCGTCACCAAAGAGCTGAAACGTGTATAAAAAACACAACAGGGTCACATTTCATGTTAAATCTTACTAGATATACTGTTTGTCATATCTTACAGGTGCTTTATCATTTAAATTAGTCATGACTTTGTCAATCTATTTGTTCCTAATGCCTTCATTGTTTTTTGTTTCTGTTTTAATTAAGGCTTTTTAAAAATGCCACTGTATTATTGTGATGTTTGTTTCTTACTATAGTATATTCTATACCGTGTCCTTGTGCGTTAAATAGACCTTAATTGTCATTAAGTCCTGACGATGCATTCACACGTATCAAACACTAACAATAGTAAAGAGAGTCATTATCTTCACCGACTCTGGTAAAGGCAAAGCTAAAGTTATTAATTAAAACGATATTCAGTTAGAAAGGTAAGAAGTTAGACTTTAGTTTAACACCATTAAATCAACATTACTGTATAACTAGTAATATATATATATGATAATGTATACATATATATATATATATATATATATATGATAATGTATACATATATATATATATATATAGTACTCACAATATTGCATGAAGCCCCACAGTCACTAGTAACCAGGTCTAGAGTCGCTGTGGTGACGTTGCTCTCCACGTCACTGTGTAGTCTGTAACTTGTGGAGTGAACTCCGGATGGAGCTTCTTCCCACCGGAGACGGAGAGCTTCTCCAAATCACAGTTGTCCATGTCTGAAGCCTCTGTCACGGCTGGTTCACTTAATAATACTAATAATAATAATAATAAAAACAGAGTTTACAAAGTGCTTTGACAGACAAAAGCAAGAAAATAATAACAGAAAGCTCAGCGAGACAGTCGATACAAATAAACATGTATATAATATATATATATATATACATGTATATAGTAAAATAAAACTTACTACTAACTTACTGCTAACCTACAACAGCACGGTTCCAAGTCCTAAACGTACTTAAACAGTTTACGGCAGCAGCAACACTCAGCTTCATGTACTGACGCCCCAGGTTACCATAGTAACGAGAACAGTTACTGTGGCTAACGTTGATGCTAGCTGCTAGCATACATGTTTTTAAGCGCGTTATTTCTGAGGAAAAAGTGACGTAATGCCGCTTGACGACGACAAAAACAACTCACACCTTAAGGTTTATAGTGTTAGGATACACACAAATGCTATAAATAGTGAATTATTTATGCTAATTTGATCTTTCAAACGGACGATGGCAGTAGAGTACGAAAGAAAAAGAAGAAGAAAAAACTGTTGTTTCAACGTCACTTCCTTGAAGAATCGTTTTTTTTATTCGTTTCCTTTTGTTTGGTTAATTATTTTAATTGTATTTGTTTTGTTGTCGGATTAGGAAGAGGGTGGATCCTTAGTCCACACTCCATATTAGTTGGCGGCGGTAATGCACCCGAAAGCTGTTTGCCAACCGCCATTGACAGCAAAAGAAGAAGAAAAAGAACGTCACTTCCTGTCTTAAAGAAACGTATTGAACTTATTTACACAAGCCAAAAAAAAAAGATTTTTTTTTTTAAAACTGTTTTTCTGCCAGCAAAAAAAAAAAAAAGTTCCAGTTGCTGTGAATTGTCGAAGTCTACTAAAATGAAATGTCCCTCTAATATCTCACCTGTGTGGTCAGGTGCTTGAGAAGATTTCTATTTCTTTTATTGCTCGACAGGCGGTGTAAAAACACACACCTATCTTATCAGATTCCAAAAGTCACTGCAGCCTCCATGATCTCTGTATAATAGACATGAAATGTCCTGTTGAAGTCTGTCCTGGTTAATGAATTATGATGTACGAGACACATGAGGTTCAGGTACTTCTTAAATTTAATGTATAGTGATGTTTGTGTATCCAACTGTACAAGGACTATCACACTGATTATCAACCTCTTGATGTTTGAGTAGCAAGAAGACAAACGGTAGATGTGTATGTGGAATGTAGGCTAATTTAAATATTAACTGTTTTATTGCTGTTACCGTATCAAACCTCCCCTGTACCTTTATAAAGCTAATACATTGTACTGTGATATAACAGCCCTGCAATAAATGTTAAGCTTCCATCCAACATGGATAAACATTAGAAACAGCTCTCAGTATATAACCCAGTAAAGTTCAACAGCACCACAAACTACAGCTGAGCAGCTCAGTTGTTCAGATCCTCTGGTTCTTCACTGTAAAGTACTTTTACAATCAAACCAAATATGACAAATATATATACAATTCTATATACACACACACACAATATGTATATATAAACATTTATTTTAAATGAAAACAAATAACAGCAGGGTTGTTATATTTGGTTTGATTGTAAAGATATTTGACAGTGAAGAACCGGATTAAACTCATTATCAAGACCAGCTGAGGTGGTGATGTCATCAAGTAAGCTGCTGTTTCTATTGCAGAATGACTGAACTGCATCCTCCTGTTCTTGGGAGTTTGGGATCCACACTCCAAAGTACACAAGTCCCTCGGCTTTTGAGAAAGGCCCTTTGTGTTCGTCACATGTCGTCATGAGCTTACAGTTGTTCCTCCCACATTGACTGACACACCTTCTGTTTACTGGCAGCACTACAGCACAGAACGGGTTTCTGCTCTCACGTCTTACTCACAAGTCCTGACTTGGATTTGAAGGTGTGAGGACGCGATGGCTGCGTCTGTCGGTGTCTGCAGACGAAGGTAGAAAGTCTCTTTGACCTCATCTGGATGAGACTTTAACAGGTGAGTGACTTTAACAGGTATCTTTAGACTCTGATGAAGGAGCTCTGCTGACATTTGTTACACAATAAACTTGTAGATGAGAGCGATCAGTTCTTTCAGCACTGATATTTACTCTTTGTATCCGAATTAATTCACTCATATTCTGTCATATGTAACTTTATGGCCAAAGTCTTTTCATGTTCAGTTAAGTCAGATTTTACCATTACCAGGAAACAAGTTTGATTTTAATCTGCGCTGACTCACTGCTGAAATACAGTATGTGTGTCACGGGGTGGTGTGGTGGAACTGGATCCCGAGCAGGTTGAAACGACAATGATCTGGCAGCGAGTGGATGAGGAACCGGGCTAGATATACTGCTGGGTGATGAGTAGTTTGAAGGCAGCTAGGTGGACTGGGCAGGTGAGTTGAATGAGTGCAATCAGGACCAAACGTCTCTGGCACAGCACTCAACTGGTTTGAATCCTACTTGAAGGACCGAGAATACTTTGTGTCTGTAGCTAATGTTACGACCGGCTCGGGAGTCGCGACATATAGGAGGGACACAACACCAAGTTAGGTCAAAAACAACCACAGCTGCCAGTTTATTTACAGGACAAGTAAACTGTAGTGCGCAGATCCGGGTGCCAGGCAGATGAGAGAGCGAGGGCGGAGAAAGGAGGCGCTTTAAACCACATCCAGGTGCCCTCAATCACTCGTTAGGGAGCTGCACCTAGAAGTCAAAAGACACAGAATACACACACGCGCGCACACACACACACACAAGCACAAAAACAACATCATAATTATGCAGACGACACAAATCTACATAACTATCACCGGGGGACTATAATCCCATATAAGGGCTGGGTAATGCATTGAACAAATCAACTGGATGTGCCAGAATGTTCTTCAATGAAACAAAGATTATACAGAAGTCATTGTTTTTGGTACCAAGGACGAATAATTGAAAATCACCGCTCAGCTTCAATCACTGACGTTAAAAACCACCAAGCCAGAAATCTAGGTGTAGTTCTGGATTCAGACCTCAACCTGAACAGCCATATCAAGACAATTACAAAACCAGCCTCCTATCACCTGAAGAATACATCAAGGATTAGAGGACTTATGTCTCAACAGGATTTGTAAAAACTTGTCCGTGCATTTATCTTCAGCAGACTGGACTACTGTAACGGTGTATTTACAGGTCTCTGTAAAAAGTTAATCAGAAAGCTGCAGCTGGAGTCCTCACTAAGACCAGGAGGGTGGATCACATCACTCCAGTTCTGAGGTCTTTGCACTGGCTTCCTGTCCAACAAATAATTGACTTTAAAATCCTGCTGTTGGTTTATAAAGCACTGAATGGTTTAGGGCCAAAATACATCTGTGATCTGCTGCTACCTTATGAACCATCCCGACCCCTGAGGTCGTCAGGGACCGGTCTACTTTCTGTTCCCAGAGTCAGAACTAAACATGGAGAAGCAGCGTTCAGGTTTTTCTGGTCCACATATCTGGAACAAAGTCCAAAAAGCTGCAGGTCTGCTGAGACCCTCAGCTCCTTTAAATCAGGACTAAAGTCTTTTCTGTTTGCTGCCTTTAATTCAACCACATTCAAGATAATACATTTCTGTATTTTATTTCTTACACTGCTTTTTAGTGTTTTAATGAATGTTCCTAATTGTTTTTGAATCTCCTTTTGTCTTATGTTTTGATGCTTTTAATGGTTTTATGTGAAGCACTTTGAATTACCTTGTTGAAATGTGCTGTACAAATAAACTTGCCTTGCCTCTAGAGACCTGGGATCAGACAGGGAACAGGACTCGGACTCTCGGAGGCGGCAGGAACTGAAGGTCGCTGCGGCTTGGCGGAGACGGGAACGGGGGAAAGCTGCGGCCCAGCGGGAGTGGGTAACTGACCTCTCTTCTTCCTCTGTCTCCTAGGTTGAAAAGGCGGTCCATCAACTCAAGGTTGGCCTTCTGGACACTCCGAAGCCCTCCCAAGGCCTGGCGGGTTCCCACAAACTGGTCATAAAGTTGTGGGGCAATGCGCACCAAACGGTGGTCTGCTGAGTCCATTTTTGGCCAGATCATTCTGTCGCGGGGTGGTATGGTGGACCCAAATGCAGACATGACCAGATTGCAGAGTGAAAACATGTTTTAATAAACGTCAACACAAAGGGAAACTTAACAGGGAATCCAAGAATGTGAGGGTGAGAACCGGGCAGGACGAGGCAGGGCAGGCAGACTGGGGAACCGGGAGGATGGACCAAACTGCAGGCAGAGGGGAAACAAGGTGAGAATCACGGTAACAGAACTCAGCATGCAAAAACACTGCGCGGCCAAGAACGAACTGGATCCCGAGTAGGTTGAAACAACAATGATCTGGCAGCGAGTGGATGAGGAACTGGGCTAGATATACTGCTGGGTGAGGAGTAGATTGAAGGCAGCTGGGTGGACTGGGCAGGTGAGTTGAATGAGTGCAATCAGGAGGAAGCCGGGAGGAGACCAGGGCGGAGCCACACACAGACACAGAAACAACACAAAGCCTTATCGTGACAATGTGCACATGTCAGTCTGCTGTTTATTCTCTGACTGATCAAAACGACACACTCCACAGTGAATCGAAGAACAGCTGTTTGTTGTCTTTACCTGGACACAAATTTAGAAAAATTCATGTTTTGATGGCAGAGATTTTAGGAGGCGGGGCTTATGTTGTATTCACTGTGTTCTATTTGTCAGGTTGGTGCGAAGACAAAAAGCTGTTTTTTATTTGCAGGTGTGTGTAACAAACTTCATCTCCTCAAAAATGGACACACTTCCTCAACAACTACAGACAAATATGATGATAAATATGATCTAATAGGTAATAATCTACTCCAATAATGAGCTGCATATGCCCACCATAAAAGTAACGTAAGCATAGCTGGCCAATCAGGAAGTGCAGAGCGGAAAACATGCAGACCGCACAGTGGGCTTAGGAGTGACAGGACCCCTCTGGTAGAGGCTCAGCCTGTGTTTATAGAACTATGGTTACAATATCGTAACCTTCGTTCTGACTCACACAGGCTCCGCCCTCTATTGGACTCTATGGATAGAGTGGGTGGAGCCCAATGAACACACGCCCAGAAGTTAAACTTAATTCGCATTCGCTGTAGTGAAGCCGGCACCAGAAAGTGACGTATTTACGGCCTGGCGTCGTGTGTGAAGGGTCTTTAAGTGGTCACGGGACTTGGTCGTGCACCTCTGAATTTGTGTAACTTGTTGAATGCGCCGCACAGTCACATGACTGTCACAAATAGTTCACAGATTAAAACACTATTTCCATGTCGGAGGATTTTACAAAGAAGGTCAATTCATTTCTAGAAGTTTTAGAAACAGGAAGTGTTAAACATCTACATTATAGGAAATATTTATCAGCTAAATCAAATAGTCTACAGGATATTCAACCTTTGTTTCTTTTAATACATTTAATAGTTATTTCTTCACAGGGTTTATATAAAGGTAATAAAATAGTCCATGAACATTACAGTCATTTAGCAGATGCTTTTATCCAAAGCGACTTACAATTCAGATTCTATCACATTCATACACCGTAGGCACAGCTGTGTGCCTTGCTCAAGGACACATCGACATGCGACTAGCGGAGCCGAGGATCAAACCGCCGATCCTCTGATTGAAGGACGGCCCTGCTCTCCACTTAGCCACAGTTGCCCACCATATATGAGTTTATAGTTCATTACAATCCCTCCTCTTCATTATGGAGGTTGGTTTATGGAGTTTTGCTGGTTTCACTCGTTGTCTTTTTGATTCTTCACAGTTCATTTTGTTTGTTGGTCCTCTGGTGTTTCAGAGAATAATGCAACAAACATCACGTTGAGCATAAATGACTTCATGTGTTCTCGGAGGTCACGCACCATCTGTGGAGGCTCACGCTCCGGTGCCAAGAGCGAGTAGAAACGCTTTAGTCTCCACAGCTCACCTACTTCTTTAGAGCCTAGGTGGCCTCAGCGGAGAAGTGTTGGAACACAACGTTAGATTTATGCAGCAAAACCACTTTGACAGTTTTAGGAAAAACATCATGGTTGGGTTTAAAAAAAGTACCTGAAGTTAAATAAGTTAACAGCTCACTAATTAGGGGCGACTGGATCAGTGGTAGAGCAGGAACGACCTTCAATCAGAGGATCGGTGGTTCGATACCCGGCTCCGCTAGTCCATGTTGATGTGTCCTTTGACTCTTAACCCCAAATAGCTCCTGTAGCTGTGCCCACAGTGTATGAATGTTAGATAGTCCTGGTGGGACCTGTCATCAGTGTATGAATGGGTGTGAGTGGGTGAATGATGACATGTTGAGTTAAAGCACTTTGAGTTGTTGGAGGACTAGAACAGACTATACAAGTACAGTCCATTTACCATCTACTCAAGAACACCGGTCCTGTGTTTGACCCATTCTCCAACCATCACTGTATAAAGTACATCAATAGCTGTGAGTGATCACATGGATGTGTTTAACTTCCTGTATCCACAAAAACAAAGACTCCTACTTGACTTTCCATTGTTTCTGTGGTTCCAACACAGTTTTTCCTTCAGGTGACGAGACAGACAGATTCTAGCAGGGAGCCACGATGACGGCAGTGGACATTTGTGACATTCTGAAGGATTTAAAAGAAGAGGAATTTGAGGAATTCACCTGGCTTCTGCAGCAGCATGACTTCATGAAACCTTACCAAGCTATCAAAGAGTCAAAGCTGGAGAAGGCAAATAGGCTGAAAACTGTGGATCTGATGGTGAAGACCTTTGAACTTCATGGAGCTCTAGAGGTCACCAGGAAGGTTTTACGGAAGATACCCAGAAATGATCTGCTGCAGAGTCTGACAAACACCAGCTCAGGACCAGAAGGTCAGTCACACTTCAGTCATTTGTATTTTCATGCAGTGAGTTAAAATGGGAAACACAGTTCTTGTAATGGAACAGGGTCTTAATCATGAGAAAAGGCTCAGGTGATGTATCTTTATTATTGGACAGATTGTGCTGACGCTACCTGATTCAGTCATCTTTTATTTACTCCTTGGTTTGAGACACTGAGATATTAATGTACTGTGATCAACGTATCCTCATACGGTGGTACAAATTCTGCTCATTACATGAATACAGTAATACAGAAACTACTTAGTTTAGGAAAAGATCATGAACGACTTTTAAGGAAAAGGTGGTGAAATACTTCGTTAGGTACTCAAAGTACAGTAAAGAACGCAGGTTACGTAACTTATAAAACGCTGACTTCTCGTTTCAGAGGCGGAACAAACAGCGGTCTGCTGGGTCAAAAGTCACTGTTTGTTGGACCCATCCACCTTTCACCCTGTGTGGGCTTTTGTGGTCTTTATACTTCCTTGTTCATGATTACGTAGATAACATACGAAATTATTTTGTTGGATATCTCGATAATTATGGCGCATTCTTTTTCATAGGAATAGCTGAGTTACTATGCAGTGAGATGAAATGCTGCTGTTCTGCACATGAGGTTGATGCGTTGATGGAGATTGAACAAAGCGGTAGTATCCTGCACGTTATTGACAGAGAGTTTATGTATTGGGGTCAGGGTTAAATTCAGTTCCCTAAAAGAAAATACCCAACACGCTATTAAAAATGTACAAGTTTCATTTTGTGGAGTTTGAGTGAACATCTTCAGACCTGCAGCAAACACTTTCACTTCTGCAGCTACAGCAGGAAGTTCAGTCCTAACATCTGACGTACACATGGACACACATGTACTGGTTGAAGTGGTTTTGATCCGGAGCCCCCCCCCCCCCTCACACAGGGGTCAAAAACACTGTAGACAGTTGAGACTCCATGTCGGATGAATGTTTGATCGTGGTCGACACAGAGTAGGTGAATGTGTTGGTTGTGATCTCCCAGAGCAGGACGAAGGTCTGTTGTTTGGATGGACTTCATTTCAGAACCATGTGTAATAATTGAATGAAAGAATAATTGGAGCTAGAAATGTAGAATAGTTTGTGGAGCTACAGCTGTGTTGACAATGTCCCACAGCGATTACACTCCGACTAATCGTCTATCCCAGACACAATGATGTAACCTACAGTACATAACACAGAAACATGTTTTAAACCTGAAAAATGAAGATAAACTAATTACCAATCAGGGTTTGAAGATAAGAAATAGGTAATAAATCAACGTGATGAAATAACACATACTGTAACTTCTCTCACACAGAGGATGCTGATGCTGGAGAGACTTTAGAGAACAGAGGAACATCCGCCTGTCAGAGCAAAGATAATGCTGCTGTATTCTCTGGTTAGTATGGAAGCCCTGAGAGAAGAAAGTGTGCTAAATGTTTTCAGAAATACCCTCTGTGAGAGACATTATGACTCCAAAGAAGCATTAAATTCAGTTCCCTAAAAGAAAATGACCAACATGACAGTTTGAAGCAAACTTTTCTATGTGGAGGTTTGACTTAGCGAGTGACGCCTGCGTTCATCGGAACAGGTCGATTGCCACAGCTTCAGATAATACGGATACCAAGCCATGGTCAACATAAAAGAGCCTTTCCACAAACTCTAAAGTATCGGCCTCATGCTCCTGAGCACGTTCTCTGATGGCTCTTTGCAGCCCGTTGATAGCCATAGCAGGAGATGGCCCGTTGCCAAAAGGCGATGGCCTTCCTCCGCTACTCAACAACTTCCTTGTTGATGTTGAGGTCCTTGTGTCATTAAAAACAGAAACAAGTTGTAAAAAGACAGCACGGAGGGATTTGTTGAGGTCAGGACCTGTAAAGAGGCATTGAGGGAGACACCAAAGTCATGGCAGCTTGATTCAAAGGTTTTGTGCGAGCTGGAACCCAAACGTTGGGAGATACCAGCACTCCTCATCTTCTCTCAGTGGTGGTGCTACTTCCTCACGTCCGTTGACAAAGATCTTCTCCATGAATGCTACATACTGTTCCTGCATCTCACGTTTCTGTTGTTTTCAGGCTTATCGTAGAGATGCAAAGCATTGGACTACCTGCACTTAGTTGTTCTGCAAAGACTGGCGTGGTTCTTTCAATGACAGTGTTAACCCAACTGTTAAGGTGGTCTCTGTAGACGTTTGGGTCCTTTATCTCAAAGAAGACGATGTCTTCACTGACGGAGCCAGGTTGTTGTCACGCTCAGTTAGATTGAATACCATCTGTCCCAGCATCCTCTTAGCTCCCTTGCCTGGCTGTTAAAGTACTGCTGTGTCTCCTTGACGTACATGAAGCTTGTTCAGTGTTTAGAAAAATGTAATAGCAATCTTTGTTCAGCATGATGGTCTTGAAAGTGTTGACTCTCAGCTTATGTACATTACTCAGGCACACCTCTCCTATTACTACCCAGCCCGGGTCGATCCGTGCTGGAAGGACGTCTCTTCTGAGTAGCAGGAGTAGTTCAGCTTCTGGGGTCCAGTTCTGGGATGGGCCTGGCAATGTGATGGAGATGTGGCTGATGTAGGCTGGTGCTTGGTGTTTAATTACTGTTCAATTAGTGGTGAGAGAGATTTGAGAACTCTGTAGTCCAGTGACTCGATCTGGAATCCTTCTGTCTTCTTGCCAGAAGTTTCTACGACGCCAAAGAAAGTTCTGAGGTAGAATGAGAATGGTTTGCTCTCCAGTCTGAACAGTTTGAAGAGCTCTGGTCCAGCTAATGAGCTCTCAACATCCAGAATTACAAAGGCTTTGACAGCCAAGCTCTTGAAACCCTTGGGGTATATTTCTGAGGGGCAGATCTTTGAGCATGAGCAGGTCCACTGACCTGGACCAGAAACTTCTGTGCAGCTTGTTCTAACAACAGCCACGTTAAAATGATCTTCTCCCTCGCCGCCATTCTCTTGTGAAGGTGAAGGAGCCTTGATGGACCAGGATGCATGGCTGCATCATGAAAGGTGCTGTCACATTCAAAGCACTTCACAGAGGACTTGCAGATTTGGCGAGGTGGGAGATTGAAGAACAGCACCTGAAACATGTCCCTTTCTCCTCGAGGAAGGCTTTCCTGTCGTCGAGGAGTTGTTTTATGAATGTTGTGTATTGTTTAGAGTAGATGGGACTTTTTGTGTAATGGGAGGTTGTTGCCACGCTTGTCATTGGTTGCACTGACTGGGTGAACTCAAGTGGGTTTGTTGGTGATATTTTGGATTTATATCTTTAGGTTGGAGCATGCTGACGTGCTGCGGTAGGCGTGTTCTCTCACTTCCGGTTGACAGTGCATCTGTTTTTCTGATACGTACTTTAGCTGCTTTAGCTTAACCAAGTTAATTGTGTCATATTCTTCATTACAGAGCCTAATTATCCGTTTTACATTTAAACTTTCGTTAGTTCTGCTGAAGCACTCAAATCTCTCTCCCTCTTCTGGTGAATTCTTCTTTTCGTTTCACTGAAGCGTGATGGTTTTATGACAGTTTCCCATTTCTTTACACAGTCCTTTGCATTTGAACACGGCAAAGTCTTTTGAGTCTCAGGGTTGGGTAGTAGAGGGCAGACAAGGCAGTGCTCCATAGTGTGGTCTGCTTCTCCACATTCACAGGTGGTTGGGCCAGTCTTGTAGCCCCATCTGACCAGAGCAGCTTTTGATTGTCCCGTTTTTGTTCTGAGGCGGTTTAGTGTTTTCCATTGAGCCCATGTTACTTCTGGGCCAGGGGGAAGGTTTTCAGTGGGGGGTGTTCCCATGACAGTTGGAGGACGGTCATTCTCATTCCCTCCAGAGTTGGATTCTGGTTTCTTCCCGAGACTTTGTGAGGAGCTGGACATGGCTGAGAAAGCTTCTTCTTGATTTTAGCCGTTGGGCCGGAGGGGGACATCCATGCAGGAGATGGCGTTCATCACTAGTAGATTTTGTTTTCTCGATTCGGCTGGCAACTTCCCATCTAGTATCAGCAGAGTCAATGCCAGCGAGGAGGTGAAGGTTGCTTGTGTTGGTGGGTTTCAAGCAGCCAGTGACCTCTTCTGGTGAATTCTCGCTAAATCCAAGACTTTACATGTTGTCCAGTACTGCTAACGTTAGCTACCGTACTTTAGCTTAGCAGTTAGCACTCTTTCTCTCTCTCGGTGTGTCACATGTTCAGCTATTCCTCTGCCTCCTTTAGGTATAATGGTACATGTTATAAGTGTAGTGTGTTGGCTGAGTGAATTAGAAGCACAGCTCTGCACCATGGAAGCTCAGTCATTAGCTACTAAAGTTAGCCCACCGTAAACCAGTTTACTACGGTTCCTTTAATGCCAATCAAAGGTTCTAGTCTCTGTAACAGGATGTAATGATCAATGGTGTTGAACACAGCTTTAAGGTCTAGCAAGACCAGAACAGAGACGAGTCCTTTGTCTGATCAATCAGAAGGTCATTAGTTATTTCACCAGAGCTGTCTCTGTGCTATGATGCTCTCTAAATCCTGACTGAAAGTCCTCAAATATACTATCGTTACGTAGAAAGTCACACAACTGATTCACGACTGCTTTCTCAAGGGTCTTAGAGAGGAAGGGAAGGTTAGAGATCGGTCTATAGTTCTACACCTATGGAGAGTGGGCTTCTTAAGAAGAGGTTTGATTACAGCTACTCTGAAGGACTGTGGTACATGGCCTGTTAGTAAAGACAGGTTGATCAGATCTAGTAAAGACGTGCTGAGTTTGAAAGAGAACTGAAAAAGAAAAGAAGCTCATGGACCAATCAGGAAACAGTCCAGTACATGAAGGAGAAGATCAGAGAGAATGTGTCTCCAGAGAAAAGCATCAATCTGTTCCACTGTCTGAATGAACTGAATGATGGTTCTCTAGTGGAGCAGATCCAACAGTCCCTGAGTTCAGGACGTCTCTCCACTGATGAACTGTCTCCTGCTCAGTGGTCAGCTCTGATCTTCATCTCATTGTCATCAGGAAAACATCTGGACATGTTGGCCCTGAAGAACCTGAGGCTGGTGCCAGCGGTCAAAGCCTCCAACAAAGCTCTGTAAGTACCCAGATAACTGCCTTTAAAGCTTTGTCACATGAGCAGAGTAGTTCTCAGCTAATGAAAGTCTTCTGTTGACAGATTTAATAAACAAATTGATTAGTTGATCAATTGAAAAACATGCAAATTGTTTCTTCAGTTTCATTGCAACTACACAGATTAATGCAGCTTTGAAATTAAAAGGAATTCACTTTGTTGTTCATTTAAGACTAAAAGTTATTAGAGATTAGGATCCATTAATCACTGTTATGTTCCAGTGATACACACAATAAAAGACTCTAATCCTCAATTGTTCAATTTATAAACTCAGAAATGTTGTATTTTACATTGAAGAAGAAGAAAGAACAGTATTGTGTTCGACTTTATCACTAACTCTCCTTCAGGTTGAGTGGCTGTAATCTGTCAGAGAGAAGAAAAAAGAGATGATGGTTTGCTTTGGGAAATGGTGGACAGAAAATGTAAATAAATAGAATTTGCATTTATTTTGTGTTGAGGTTCGTTACGTTTCTATAAGATACGTTTGATATATGATGAAGATCAATGATGATGATGAAGCTTCATTCTGACTCTGTTTCTTCCTCCAGGGTTGAACCTGCTGGAGATCAGAGGCTGAAACCTGATCTGAGGAAGTGTGAGTGTTCACTTTGATTCATGAAGTCTCAAATAAACCCATCAGCTGTGTTTGATGATGAACTGATGCTGTTTCATGTCTCCTTCTCTCCTTCAGATTCCTGTGCACTCACAATCGACACAAACACAGTGAACAGAAACCTCAAACTGTCTCGCAACAACAGGAAGGTGACACGTGTGTTAAATAAGATTCAGTCATATCCTGATCATCCAGACAGGTTTGACTCCTGTCCTCAGCTGCTGTGTGAAACTGGTCTGACTGGTCACTGTTACTGGGAGGTCGAGTGGAGAGGAAGAGTTGAAATATCAGTGAGTTACAGAGGAATCAGAAGGAAAGGAGAAGGTGAAGACTGTAGGTTTGGAGAGAACGATCAGTCCTGGAGTCTGGAGTGCTCTGATGATGATGGTTACTCTGTCCTTCACAATAAGACGAGAACACCCATCTCCTCCTCCTCCTCCTCCTCCTCCTCCTCCTCCTCCTCCTCCTCCCCCTCCTCCTCATCCCCCCGCCCCTCTGGTAGAGTAGCAGTGTATGTGGACTATCCTGCTGGCTCTCTGTCCTTCTACAGAGTCTCCTCTGACGCACTGATCCACCTCCACACCTTCAAAACCACATTCACTGAACCTCTTTATCCTGGGTTTGGGTCCAGGTCCTGGTTCAAGTTTGTTTCCTCAGTGTCTCTGTGTTCTGTGTAGGAGGGAGAGTCTCCTCCTCTGTAAAAACTCACACTGCTGACGATCAGATTCAGATCAATAGAACAAAATATAATCAACAAATAAATCACTTTTATATATTATTATGGAGAAAACAATCAACCTTTATTGATCCCTCGGTGAAATTCATAAATGAATGCATAAAAAATCACCTTCAAAATAAAAGCACAGGATTTATTTTAATTTTTTTATAGGCAAAGGCCTGCAACCCACTGAAAACGAGTCCACGGCCCACTTTTGGGTCGCGACCCACCAGTTGAGAATCACTGCCTTAGAATGAGCAAAAGTGATGATTGTGTAATTGATGAAAATACTAGAAATCTTTGTGTTTCATGAACTTCAGGTTGGGCTCTGATGTTTCCGTTTTCATCACTTTGTTCACTCGAGAGGACAAAATCATTCCAAAGACATCCTCATGAAGCTGAATTCAGCCTTTGTAGAATCAAGAGTGCGTTCCCCTCCACTGGGACAAGAGTAGGAATATGTCTTCAGTCAGCTTTAAAGCTCAGTTATGGAGTTGAGCTTTACTTTACTGTCACATTTTATTTTCTCAGTAAAAACAAGTAGATTCTATTGTTTCAGATAAAATCAGTTTCCACACATTTATGCAAATAGATCATCACAAACATGTAACTTTAGACAAATGTACAAATCATTTGACTTTGTAGAAATGTGATTCCAGTTCATCTGAATGTGATGTGAAATATAAAGCAGTGACATATTTAACCAGAATCAGGTGATTGTTTGACTGAATATGTGACTGCTGTTACTCAGGTATTACTACTACTACTAGCTACTACTGCTACTGCTACAGCTATTACTGCTACCATCAATATTATTACTACCACTACTACTATTACTTATACTACAACTGCTACTACTACTACTGCTATTCATGCTACTACCAGTAGTAATACTACTACAGCTATTAGTATGACTGCTACTAGTACTACTACTACAGCTATTAGTATGACTGCTACTAGTACTACTACTACTGCTATTACTGCTACTTCTTCTACTGCCATTACTTTTACTACTACTACTACTGTTATATTAAATACTACGACCACTACTACAGCTATTACTATGACTGCTGATACTACTACTTCTACTACTTCTTCTTCTAATTACCAATACTTATACTACTAATAATACTTCTACTACAACTACAACTTCTACTAATACAAATATCACTACTGATGAAATTTTTTAAGCCACAGAAACCGTTCGAATATTAAAATGTTCAGCTCTTTCAGGAGAGGGGTGATACGACTTTTCATATTTGTAATCTTTAAACTTTTTGAATTATTAAGCTATTTGCAATTTTATTTTGAAAGGGATCTCTATGGAGAAAATCTTCAAATCCTGTTAAACTTCTTCAACTTTCAAAGCCTTCTTCTTCCTCATACTTTCAGCTACAGACACCATAGTGAGACATTTCAACTAGAAGGGTTTTCAGCAGTGCAGTTTAAATGCTTTCAGGCTTCAACATTTTTCAGACGGGTAGTCTCCCATTTCTTAATTTTCAGCAATTTTTTTACGATTCATTTCAGCTTTCAGCATTCCAACGCATTTTCAGCAGGAATGCATTTTCTAGTTGTTATTTTTATCCTTTAGAACAGTGATGAAACTTGTACTCTGAAACCGCACACTCCGGTACAGTCGGTGGCGGTATGCGCCAATTCAAGTTGGTTGCGATCTGCCAAACAAATTAGAGAAGAAGAAGAACGTCACTTCCTGTTAGCTAAAGTGTGTTGCGTGCTGAAAGGTAAGACCACAGTCTATATGGGTGAAACAGAAATAAACAACGTTAAATATCGTCAGATTCCGTTTCCATTGAACTCGTATTGCAGTTTAAGAAGTTATGTGTTTATTTACAACTGTCGCTTATTTTCTGCTCACGTAAACGTTCGCCGGTTGTCCTGTTAGCAGCATGTGCGAAGCTATCTTACTAGCCACCTAGCTAACATTACAGATTTCAATGGCAGCTTTTTCTGTGACAACAAACTTATCTAGCTGCATAACATTGTGTGACCACCGTTGTATTGTTCTACAGGAACATGGCAGCGGACAGCAGGACGGAGGACTACCCTCATGAGATAGACGAGCAGCTCACAGGCTTCGACTCCTCTGTGTCTTCTGTTAAAACTATGTTGGAGAAGTTGATGTCGATGCCCAGGAATGACCTGCTGCAGAAGGTAGGATGAAGACCTGTCTCTCTGTCTGTCTCTCTTTCTCTGTCTGTCTGTCTCTAGAATAATATTAAATTAACTAACTAAACAGTTGTGCAAAGATTTCTCATAACATTTTATGCTTGGGTGTACCCAGCAGTCTGTGCTGAACAGTAAACCACTGCATTGTTTTTATTTCTGGTTTGTTTATTATTATCTGAGGTATTTTTGCAAGTCAAGGACTTTGATATGTTGTATAAAACTGGTGCTGATTAAATCTGGTTTATTGACAGCTGGACCCTTTGGATCAAGCCAAGCTGGATCTGATGTCTGCCTACACCCTCAATTCATTGTTCTGGAGTAAGTCTTTGTCTGGATTCACTTTGAATATTTCGTGGTTTTGGGGATATATAAATTTAAGGCAGGTGGCCCTGAGTTTGCTAGTTTAAATTAAGTTGACTCTCTCCTGTATGAAAGTAAGCTGCTTCTATTTGGGTTTATTTGTCTGCACTGGCACTAAATTCTATTTTATTTAGACTTTACTGCCAGCCAAAGGATTTGTGAAACCCAGTAAACTACTTTCATTTTTATATATTATTCATTTTCCTCCATTGACTTGTAGTCTTTGTTCTTGTTCACAGTGTACTTGGTCACACAAGGAGTGAATCCCAGAGAACATGGAATCAAGCAGGAATTGGTGTGTATGTTTTCTCTGCATTGTCTTCAACATGTTCACATTCTCTCTATTTATTTGCATTAGTGTAATTCTAAATGTCACCACTCTGTGTTCTTCAGGAGCGAATACGGACCTACATGAACAAAGTGAAGGAGATCACGGACAGGAAGAAAGCGGCCCGTCTGGATAAAGGCGCTGCTGCACGCTTCCTGAAGCACGCTTTCTACGATCCTAAAGAAAAAGACTCGAGAAAGAAAGCAGCAGACGCGACGTCTGACGCGTCGCAGTCGAAGCGTCCGAAGCAGAGCTGAAGTTCAGGAGCAGCTGTTCAGTCTCGTCCCACGGCTTCTTAAAACCTCTTTTTTGAGGCACAACAAAAACTTTGTTCACAAGGTGACAAAGAGACTTCACTGGTTGAGTTACATGAGACACAACAAGAAGAGTTTTGTGTTTCTCATCAGTGAAACAGTCTGATTGTAGCCGTCGTCTACGACACAACATCCCAGCTTTAGCTGAACAAATTCCTGCTTCAGAATTTAATAGATTCAAGGCTGTTTTTATTTTGTACAATATTTCATATTTGAGTTGTTGCGTAAATCTTCTTCAGGGTTCCATAACCATGAAATGTTATGTTTCATTGAGAAATGTGAACAAAAAAGTGTTTCCCTCTACAGGTATTAATACAACATTGTTTGATTCTTCTTACAGATGAAAGAGAAACGTAAACTTCTTTTTCTTAAAAGTGATTCTGTGAATCTTTTTTTAGATGTTTTTACACACGTGCCATCTGTCAAACATGTACTGATTAACAATGTTTGTTGGTGATGAATCTTTATTAGGATCGACCTCTGCATAAAAATACTCACCAAACATCACGTTTCAGTTATTCATTTTTATCTCCTGTTGTACAATATAATGCCCCCAAAAAGAAGGTAAAACAGTTCAGTGTAAACGTTCTCACATTGTGAGACGTCACAGCAGGAGCACAGGTGTGAATAATAACATTAGTGGGTTATGCTGCTTCAGTTCACTTGACGACATCGTTAGTTTTATTAGTAACACCTGAGTTTCCTTCTGACAGTCTTTTGTTTCTCTACGGTTTTAGAAGAACGGTTTTGTTCCCAGAAGTGTATGCTAATGAAATTACAAAGAAAAATAATTATAATTTGTTACAGTTAACAGTAAATGTCTCCTACAGGTTTAACTAGTGAACCATCTAACTAATAAAACTAGTTTTTGCCTCTAAAAAGTGCTGGTTAGACTCTGACTGGTTCACTAATATCTAGAGACAGGCTACTCTGGTTATGTGAAGACATTTTATTTACGGCCTACCTGTAGACTCTTTTAGCAGCAGCCATTTTGAAATGTCCCTGCAGGTTAAACGCAGGTGGAGTTGATGGAATGAATGGCTCTGGTACATTAAGGGCTTGGTGTTGTCCATGCTGGCTGTGACACGGAATGCAACAGGATACATTTTGCCGTTACCAGTGGAAGCCGAGGATGTTTAAAAAAAACTGTCACCACTGTAACATTTGTAGACACTTGTATTATATGTCCTTTCATTCCATAGAACAGGTCATGTATTTCACGTATGTGTAGAACAGATTCAGTCTTGCTGATCTGACAAAGCACAGAGGGGAGGCACACAGTACCTCTGCCTCACTGAAGGGGGCGTGCGAGAGCCCACGGGTCGGGTTCATGCTTGTAGTTCCGTTACTCTTCTTCTACACTTCTCTTCTTCTTATATTTTGCTTTGACTGCAAACATTGAAGATTAAATATCTAAGCTTTAACAATCCTCAAAAAACAGGGAAATATGACCAAATCAACAGCAATCCAGCGTCGGACAGGTAAAGTAACCTTGTATGTTGTTCTCTTTATAAATCCGTGGTTGTTACACAGATTTTCGCGGGTGGCGCCCGCGAGCGCTCCGCTCCTGGTGCAATCAAATATGTACCTTACCTGTGTGCGTGTGTGTGTAAAGAATGCTGATATGAAATATGAAAAACAACCAGTAGTCAATGTGCAGGCTGCCAATTGAATGGTGATTTAAGATGCTCTATATTGGGGTCATATATTTGTAAATCTGACTCTGAAAGAGTCAGTGCCTCACCAGCCACGAACGTCACCGCACGTCACTGCTTAATTCTCATTTCGAATTGTCAGAATCGATTCTGCCCCAAGCTGAATGTATTTGAGGACGCTGATTGGCTAAATTGTATGTCACATATTTATATCTTTAACCAGCAATTGGCTGAACTGCTTCATAGCCCCGCCTCTTTGGGGCAGTTTCTCCAGCCCCCAGAGCTGCTGAGACGTGCACGCGGAGAGGACGTGCAGGAAAAGCATATATCTACCGCAGATATCATATGTTGGACATATTACTGGGTGATTCCATGTTTCAAAAACACAAATATTGACAATTTGTATAGTTTATTATTATTTTATTTTATTTGTTGTGGCTCAAGGTGGGGCGGCGCCCTAGCGCCCTCTATTGACCAGCCGCCACTGAATGTGATATGTTGCAGCAAAGTGCGGTCCATTCATATTCACACCATTTCAAGCCCTCAGTCTCTCACACTCAACCCTTAAACAGCTGACGTCAGTGAAGCTGAGGGTTCAGGCGTTAAGGTCTTGGGGGGACCTTATGATTGGACCTGATAAACAACAGCGTCACAATGACGAGTCCGCATGTTATTGGTTGTTCAGTGCTGGATGTGATCTCTGACAGTCTTCAGGGAAAAAGACTTGTATTTTTATAGAGTAGAGCTGTTTTGTCCTGAACGGTAAGACATGTAGAGTAATGTATATAAGAAGTTGCATGCATATATGTATATAAGAGAGATGTGTCTTTCATGAACTATGTATATGTGTCCTACTAAACAGCGTAACTTAATTCATGGTAACAATTTGGATCGGTCCCTGTGGGGTTCAAACCTGTGACCTTTTGATTACAGAACGGCCTCACACACACACTGCTGTACAGCTGCATGGCTGCTCAGTATAAGCGTGGGCCGCAATGAGACTTCCTTTTATAAAAACCCAACGTCACGTTTGATAAAGACACCCGTACTGCTTCCTCTCTGTAACTCCCTCTGGACAGCAGAGATCTTCATCTCACTGCGTCCCTCTAATCAAGCCCAGGAAACAGAGAGCCAGTGAATTACTTTCTCAGGAATGTATCTTTTCATTCTTTTCATCATCTTTCCTTTTCTCATCCTCCCTGTAGCAGCGTCCAAAAAAATGACATTTTGTTTAGCCAAACCACCCTCCTCCATCCTTTTACTTTTTTCCACCAAGTTGTTGTTTCTAACTGTTCAAAGACGTGTCACACTGATGAACAGCCCCGTCTGCATATTGGAAAAATATGGATTTTTCCACTTTTTTTCCACCCCTCCCTTCTGTAACGTTGGCCTTCCGAGGACCTCTTCCCCACATGTGCTCAGTATGAAGGAGTTAGGTCACTGCGGCAGCACATTTGAACAAACAAACTCTGAAACCGTGCGCCCTAACAAGCTCCAAACGCTGGTTTGTCCCGCGGATGTTTATTTATGCTGTTTGTGGTGAGGAAGTTTATATTATGTGGAGCGAAAAGGCATCGGACCAAACGACCTCCTCCGGCAAGACGACGGTAGAAGCCTTCAGACTTCTCCATCTCCTAAAATGGAAGAAACAGACGGACGAGCGCTTCTCTTGTTGCTATTTCAGTGATTTAACCTCAAAGAAATTACATTTAATCACAAAATCATTTTCTGGAGTTTGAATATATCTTTTCTAAGTTGGAGCACCTCATAGACTCTTTATTTATTTATTTATTGGTTTATTTGGTAGATACAGTGCATGTTAATATAACATCACTGTAACAGAGTTAAAGAGGATTATTTCTCATCAGTAGTCTCTGGACAGATGTTACAAAGTCAGCATGCCGCCATCTTGCCTATAGAAGTTATGTGTCTTACTGAGTAACAGGAATAAACCAGAAACATATTTCTCACTCTCTTTGATAGCATTTGGTGGTTAATAACCCGTTAGCAGTGGAAACCAAAGTGCTGATCTAATAACTGTTGAAACAAATCAGGAAGAAGTCGATAGTGTTCGGTCCATTAGACCATAA
>NW_022280242.1:105151-118522 GCF_004355925.1 Anarrhichthys ocellatus | reverse complement strand
CGCCCCCTGGTGGACACTAGAGAGAATGCAAGTTTTAAGACACTTCCTCATCAGCTTGAGCTCAATACCTTACTTTTAGTTTTGCTCGGGACACGGACAGCGTTCTCCCTGAGTGGACCTTCTCGCTGAGTTGTTTTGACTTTCTGTATCAGACGCCGATATTATATATTGGACGAGCTGGGACTCAAACCAGTTGAAATCTTAGCACACATGTTGAAACACAGAGAGGTCTGTTGTGTATTTGAAACTCCATCAAGTAAATAAAAAGACCGCAAAAACTCACATTGTTGGTTTCATATTCTGTTTTTATAAAACATAAAGATAAAATGTGATACTTGTAAAAGCAGTACTTACCTCAGCAGGGACTCAGAAAGTGAGCTTCAATAGCTTGTAATCTGTAAGCCTACAACGAGCAGACGTGCTGCTGCTCACATTTCAGCCTGACACACACATTACAGAGGAACAACCAGAGGTACGTTTGTGATCACTGAACCTGCTCGGCCATGAAAATAAAAAGAATGTAAAAAAGCGGCTCATCTCAGTATTGTGGAATCCAATCGCTCCTCCGGTGATAGAATCCCCACACAGCTCGCCTGCTTCTATTCATGCCGGTGGGTCGAGGGATCATATCTGCTGGGAGAGGGACGGGGATTAACTTTTACCAAAAGAAAAGACAGCGACTGGAAGCTTAGACGACTCTTTTCTTGGCTCCAGGCACCCTTCTCATCCTCTCATCCTCTCATCCTCTCCTTCTCTATCGCTCCCATCTTCTGTCCCTCAGGACAGCATTGAGGGAGAGCGGTAAAAAAAAAAAGAAGAACACATGTAATTGGAGTGATTTTGTGTCTGTGCAGGTGTATGAGGGAGCACATGTGTGTGTGTGTGTGTGTGTGTGTGTGTGACCAGGTCCTGGTCTTCTTTGATCCTCTCAGAGCCCGGTGAGATAGGAGCTGTAATACATGCCGGTGCTGTATTCTGTGAAAGGTCACTGGGGAGGGCCGGCCTTGTTCCCTCGGGGCCAGACTTCCCTCCACACAGCACGTCTACTCTTTTCTTTTTACAAATCCACCCGGACCGTAGCGGCTCAGCGCCTGAGGTGGCCCACCAGCGCTGTGCCGTGTTGTTGGAACTGGGTTACAAGGTGGCGGATCAGGTGTTTCACTGTGTCGCTATCGTTTTACAATATCAGTGACTGACTGTGTGACTGTTCTCAGGGATGGGGGCCTTTGTGCCACTTTAAATATTCTTTACTGCCGCACCTGCTGGAAAATCAAAGTTTTGTTCTTTCTCGACATCCTTTTTTAATCTCTTTTGCTTTTATCCCTTTTTTGAACCGTAAAACGTCTTCTGTCTGCTTACAAGTTTGTGGATTTGTTAAATTCTGAACTCTCTTTTCTTTAGTTCCACAAAACACATGTGACGCTGTCGCCTCTCTTTATTTTATTGCATTCATATTTTGGCTTGCTGTGTTTGAGTTGTTTCATAGCTTGTGTTTGTTATTTGGTTTTACGGGTGATCATGATTACTTGTATCTAAGTTGTTGCATGTGTCGGGTTGAACTCTACTGTGTAGTGTCTGCTGATGATTTTGACGCGGCCATTAGCAAAATTGAACACACCAGTGTGGAGGAGCAGCAGCTCAGCGACGGGATTTAATAGAAAATGGAACGAAACACGGAGAGACGCAGAGAACGGAGGGGTGGACGCAGTCGAGCTGCACACCGTCTGGACGGCCGGGGGCCAAGCAGACAAAGTGTAAATACAACAAGGTAAAAGTGTGCCCCCCTTTGGAGGCTGTTCCCCTCTTCTTCTTTCCAGGTTTCAGCAGCAGCGTGTCGGCGAAGTGCACCAGTGGAAAGGATGTAGCTAGCTAGCTAGCAGCTAGCATAAATAATCTGGAACTGGACTGAGGGATGAGCGGCCTGTCGAAGACTTGCACAGGACTCAGTCGTAAAAAGTTTACCTCAACACACATTACTAAGAAATAACATGCGAGGTGTCCTCATACCTCATCATTACAAGACCATAATGCAACAGGTTTGATTTCACCTTTACAATAAGAATCATCATAAGCATACATTGCTGTCGACCACAGGGTCTTCTCTATATTTCCACTGCTGGGGAAATCACAATTCATTTTTCTTACATTTATTTTTGCTAATGCATGGTTGCAATCAAAACATGGTGCAGATATCTTGTTACAGTACATCTATATCCATAACTATCAGTTCAATTGTACACATGATGAAAAAACATTTTTCTGGAATAAATATATTTTGCTATCGGAACGAGCATTTTAAACACGTCACACGCTGTTGAGTAAAAGGACAAAGGCTAAAATGTGTAGCTGTCATGCTACCAAATCAATTCAAACATGTAGAGGCAGCTTCACTGATACTCAGTCGTTTTTATTCAGCCTATTTCCCGCAGAACTCACGCATTTTCCTCCAGACCTGCCTTTCTCCATCCATCCACCAGAAGCCCTCAACCCTTCCCATTAATCCCAGTCACCTGACCATTACATCCACCTGTTCCTAATTCACCAATTAACCCCACAGTAGTAAAGCTGGCCCACCTGCTCCTGCAGCCCACTTTCTACCTGAACCTGTGGACGTTCAGCTGCTTCTGTTCTGGACTTCCTACCGCGTCTTACAATCAAAGAACGGTTCCATTAAACTCAGTGAACTGCTCCTGTCTGTCTGCCTGCTTATCTGCACGAGGGTCCTTTTCCTTTCTCACTTCATGATACGCTGGACATGGGGCTCGGATGAACTCATTCAGCTGTGATGTTGTGACGTTTCCACTCCGTCTCTCTCTCCCTTTAACTTCTCCTCCTGCCTTTCTTTGTGGATGTCTCTCTCTGGATTACTTCCTTTTCAAAACGTTTATTAACATAATTAGTTTGTTTTATGAAGTTACTCTTCCAACTCTCACTATCTAGACATAAGAAATATAAATATTCCAGCTAAACCCACCTGATGTCAGCATGTCTCTCCACGTATTCCAGTTTGTGATTGATGAAGAAAACACTTTTTATTTCCATCTGACAGTGTTAGTTTAGCTGCAGAATGACCTGGTTAAACACACATGTTCTGTCACAGTGAATGTGTATAATTTATGTTTTAATAGATTTTAACATTACTGTAATATTTGACTTCTGTTTAAGATGAAACTCCTTTTTATTTTCACTATTTTTAAGTTTATTCTTTAAATCGATAAATGTTTTGTTTCAACAAAACAGAAACTTAAGCAAAGTAACTTTTGTAAACATGACAAATCAAACCAATAGTTTTATGCTAAACAAATGTTGTAAATGTAAACATGTAACTCCAGCAGCATTGCGGTATGATTTATGGTTAATTACTTTAAGCTCGGTGAGCAATGATATCACTGCTGCCTGTGCAAGTGTTGTTTTCTGTGTGTGAGAATATGTGGTTGTGTGTATGTGGTTAAAGCTGTTTATGTGTATATGAGCTATGAGCATACTTGTGTATTTTCCCACACACGAAAAGTGATTTATCACAATGCAATTACAAAGTTCAAAGCGTGGCTTATCTTGGCCCTTCTCTTTCACTCGTCACATACAGGAGGGAGTTTATTTTCTCTCCGCTGTGCTCCGATTAGAGCTCATTTATCCGCGGTGAGGAGAGATCGCGGCCGCGTCGAGGATTGTAACATTTCAGTCTCTCTGACCCCAAACTGATCCCAACAAACGCTGGTGGATCGTGTGTCCCGACGGTCGAACGGCAGACGGAAAAATGCACGTTGCGAACATGAAAACATGGTTGACCAACGGCATGAATAATGGTTTGCAGGTATGCCTTGAAATATAAGAGTGTTGCGTGGATATGTATTTGTGTGTGCAGAGTAAACGGGTTTTTACGGGTTGGCACATTGTGAGTGTTCTGTCACAACTTTGCGCGACTTCCAGATTTTTCTCGTCAACTCTCACGTACAATATGTTTCACATTTAACAATTTGGGTTTCAGTGTTTTGACTTGCTTTTACTTTTAGGTTTCTGAAACCGTGCAGCCATATCCACCGTTAGTTACGACATAAAAGATAAAGGGTTTGAGTTGAACCACAGACTGTATATAAGAAGTGCATGTAGGCATCGTGGCGTCACTCATTGATTTGTGGACTGATGTTTTAAAGCCTTTGGAGATTTGGCCGTCGCCATCTTGGATAAAGGCCATTGCCATCTTGGCTTTTTGTAACCGATGAATGGAAGTGACCATATTTGGAATGTGGAGGAGGGAAGTAAAGATGACTTGTAGGAATCTGGTAGAGATCTGTCAATCAGCGTGTAGCCCCGCCCTAAACATCCCCTGCTTTATGGTCTGTTTGACTCTAAATGGACCATAATGTACTAAATGAACATCATGCTGTATTGAAGAAGACTTGAAACTAGAGATTGAGACCATAAACTCATGTTTACAATGTTTACTGAGGTAATAAATCAAGAGAGAAGTAGAGTCATTTTCTCATAGACTTCTATACAACCAGAGGAGTCGCCCCCTGGTGGACACCAGAGAGAATGCAGCCTTAACCTCTTTATCAGTGAAACGATCTGTATGAGCAAGTAGAAACTGACTTTGGGAAAGTAGATTTGTGGTCAGGTGAAACATTAACCTTGAATCCTGCAGTGGGCCCATGACTTCAAATTGCGATATCTTGATTTATTTCCAGCTCCACAAAAAATTATTATATAAAATGAATAACTCGGATGCTTCCTGTCACAATGAGTATGATGCTACCATTTCATAGAAGAAAAATAAGAGTTTAGAGCAGCTGTTGGTGAAGCCAAATTTATATTCCTGAGTAAACTTTGAATTACAACACAACAAAAACATCTGTTTATTGTTGCCACAACATAATACATGCGACATGTTTGCGAGGAAGCATCTGCGTGACTGTTTAAGTCTTCATCCATACTTACCACGTCTGACTGAAATCCATCTTCTCCCCTCTCCTGCCTCTTCACAGGAAGCTGTCATCTGCTTCATGCTAACTAATTACGGACCATAACCTCCTAAATATCACTCTCCATTCCAAGCCTCGTGTTTCAGCCCCTGTAAGGTCTCCCCTGTCACCAGGTTGCACTGGTGTCTGCTGGGTAAGCACACGCATCACGCTGCCTCACACTTCTCATGGATTTTTAGACATTCATATTTTACATATACACAACCGTGAACAGACTAAAGATATGTCTAATGAAACTGATAAAACGTTCACGGTGCTGCTTAGTAACCTTTTTAAAATGTTCTATGAGATGCTGTCGGCCTGTAGATCGAAGCATGAAGCCGAGAAATGTGTCAAATACAGAATAATGACATGTTACTGCTAAACAAGGCCGAACGTGTGCATTCAGTGAACATCCCGGAAGTTTGAGAAAAGAGGAGTTTTGAGATAATCGCCGGAGGACAAGATGAGTCTTTTTCATACACTTTGTCTCTGATAAATTCTAACCAGGCAGTGTTTGATGATGTGCACACACATACACACACACACACACATCGTCATTATGCATATGCATGAGTTGTGTCGTTAAATATTCATCAGAGAGCGTCATTGTTTTTGGAGGACTACATATGGGGTAATTAGAGCAATAGTTTATATCTACATAAACAACTGCCTTCTGGTGCAGAGGGACTCGGCTTTAATGTCAAACAGGCAGTGACAGTGTGTGTGTGTGTGTGTGCGTGTGCATGATTGTCAGTGTCAGATGAATGTGTTGTATGCATGCACATGTGTGTGTTTGTAATGTGAAACAGGCAGTGTCAGTGTAAGCATTACATGTGTGTGTGTGTGTGTGAGAGAGAGGGAAGGGTGGGGGTGCCATGTAAAATGTGAAACAGACAGTGGCAACGCCTCAGTGGCACAGAGGGAAAGGCGTGACCGTCTAAACTGCCCCCTGGAGAACCAGAGAATCTGTCCCACAGCTCTGTGTGTGTGTGTGTGTGTGTGTGTGTGAATGCAGCTGCAGGAGATGTGAAAGGTCAGGTGATACATTACTGTTAGCATGAAACCAGTTGGACTCTAACGCTGAAGAACACACCGAGTAATTGGAGTTCCTTCCGATCATCACACGGTTATCATCATCACGGTCACTTTCTTTTCTTTTTTTAAAGTAAAGTGCATTTTGTCCTCGATGAATGAAAACACAAATACAATTGTTACTATGAGTTTGCATAGAGTGAAGTAGTATTAGTGAACGCAGAAGACAAATAACATGTTCATAATGTTTTAGTAAAACTAGCTAAAAGACAAAAACATCATAAACCGAGTGTTTTGAATTTAAGAACTGAAATATGTCCATGAATCCACAAACTGCTTTTGATTTTACAGGTTTTAAATGCTAAACCACCAAGACGTTATTTTATGATATATTTTTCCCATTTAAAGGGCCAGTGAGAAGCATTTAAGGGGGATCTATTGTCAGAAATGGAATATAATATTAACAAGTATGTTTTCATTTATCACCTGAAAATAAGAATCCTTGTGTCTTCGTTACCTTTTAAATGAGCCGTTTATATCTACATACAAAGTCCGCCATGCTTCTACAGCAGCCCAGAACGGTCAAACCAAACCCTGGCTGAAGCCGTTAGGCCGTTGTGTCCTGTGAATGCATTGACATTTAACTTCACCATCACACCATCAACCCCCCCCCCCCACATCAGTTCACGCCAGGAAACAAAGTACAAAACCACCTTCCTCTGCTCGGGGGAAATCCCACCACAGCATTGTCCGTGTAACTCACTGACAATTTCACAAAAAAATGGATACACGATAGGCAGAGAGAGGGTGTGTGCGTGTGTGTGTGTGTGTGTGTGTGTGTCTTTGCATCATCCACTTTTTGGCATGTACTTTGTTTATGGGCGGCAACTTGACCAAAAGAAATTCGATTAAAAAAGGGAAAGTGAGCAGAAGAGAGGATTGTTGCAGTTCAGGCAATAAATCAGAGTAGAAGTGGAGTTTCCGTTTTGTCGTAAAAGCCGACAGCGCCGTGGTCTTGGGGTGAATGCATGCAGTTCATCTATTTTATTATGTTATTGCATTCTCTTCCTTAAGTCTTTCACACCTCTGCAGCTCTGCAGGCTTTATGCTCTTTATGGTCTCCATTATTTCATTTGCTGCCGGCCTTCTCTTCTGCTTTCTTATTATTCCTGCACTGTCCTCCTGACTTTCTATACTCCCAAACTGCAGTACATAGAAACAAAGAGAGCAATGGCATGTTTAAACTTTTGTCTTAGATATTAGTGGAAGTGTTTCTGAGCTCCAGAGTCCCTTTAGAAAACCTCAGTTTACTGCAGCAGGATCTGACAGTCTGCCCCTCTCAGTCCTGGTTCTGGACTCATCAAGTCTTAAGTTCGTCTTTGCGGCCAAAGGTCTGATTCAAAGTTTGCTCCTCCCCCATAAATTAAAAAGAAAAGCTTTTTTAAGACCACAGGTACACAGACGCTCTCATGGTTTTCTTAGAGCTGTCTCCGTCTCACCTCACATTTCCAGGCCGAGGATCACTCCCCTTTCTCCCCGCTATGTGTGCATCTGGCCGTGGGCTCGCTCCGGTCTGACTCGGGGCGAGGCAGGTCTGCCCGGGGCTCTTTGGAGAGGAAGCTTCTCCTCACCTGCTGCTGCAGCCAGGAGGAGATAAGGTGAAGACAGGAGACAGCTTTAAAAGATAGAATATAAATTCATCGATTTAACAGTTTGAGCCATCAGTACAATGTTAACATCAGCATGCAAAGGTCTTACACCTCATCAGATTTCATTGAAAGTTTTGAAAACTTTGAAACTTCACATTAAACAGAATATACAGTAAAAAACGACAACATTATAATCCCAGTTAATACTGAACTATTGGCAGTATCAATCGAGATTAGTACAACTCACTCATTCCACCAGTCCCACGTGTTTTCAGTGAATGTAATCATATCAAAATATCCAGATTCATTTTAAAGTGATGCTTCCAGCAGACTGTCGGACGCTGCTGCAGTAAAACGAGAGGAAACACTACCACTTTAGTCCACAGGGACCGCTAGAATCAACACTAACTGAAAGTGCCTTGTAGTAACTTTAACCAAATTGTGCATCTGTATTGTTTTATTGTATGATCATGTAAAAAATACACATGGTGAAGTAGAAATGCGTTCCATATTTTAAAACGTTTCCTTCGTGGTTCAAGAAATAAATAAGAAACTAAAGTTAGTCTGCAAATCGCTGGCTTATTTAGCAATGTGTGGAGCGTTAAAATACCCTCGTCAGTATTCCTGACTTGTTTTTACAATCCATACCTCCCCACGTGAATGTTCCTGTCTCGAGCATACTGTTCAAAATATTATAAATAAATTACACAACTAGAGGAATTATTCATATAGCACCTTCTTTAAAACAGAGAACTAAAGTAAGTAAAATCCAGAACGTAAAATGACCACTGTGGTCATACTGTGCTTGCATGAATGTAAACACAAAAATTACTCTGTCGAAGCTCTCACTGCCTCCCTACACACACACACACACACACACACACACACACACACACACACACTCTTCCCCTTCCTGGTTACAGAGAGGAAACTCTAGCCCTCACCAGCTGGTCACCCTGCCACCAATCAGGTCATCTGCTCCTTTACACACACACACACACACACATACACACACGTAAAATCTTTGCCATGCAAACACACACTCGCTCACACCCTCAGGTATTCACATACAGCAGACATACACATGAAGCGTGTACATGCACTCTGCACATACAGAAACACAGCGCACACGCTCACATAGCTGCACTCTCTTCAGGATGATGTGCTTGTGGAGCAGCAGCGGTGTAGTGAGTGTGCTGCCGTCGAGCTCGGTCTCTCCGGGAGTCTGAAGGCCACCGGGGACCTCCGTGTGGCTAAATGGCTGCTAGTAACAACTACCGTACTGTCAGCATGCAAACCTCCGGGACCTCATTATGTAGAATAGCACTGCATTGTAAATACATGAGGTATAAATAGGGACTTAGTTCTTGTTTAGTTTCTCCACCCTTAACAAGCCAACATTTAGTCTGTTTTAAACAAATTCTGGTCTGGACCAAAACAACCAGTCCCAGACCGCTTGTGAGGGGTGGACTGTGACTGTTTCCAAGTGAACCCTGGTCCGGTTCGAACACAACCCGACAACTGCAGGAAGTGAACAACAGCACAGGCGGCCTCCCCGGTTATTTGTTGAGATGGACATAAGTGGGACTGACTCGGACTTCTGCAGAAGTCTGATGTTTGCTGGGCCGAAGAGAACAGACAGAATAATTTAAATAAAGTACACAAAAAGAGATGCGTTAACAAACTAATTTGAGATAAACTGGAGTTGTAGCTCCTCCATACATGTTACCTTGAACGGCAGCTGGATTCGTGGGAAAATCCATCTCGTCGGGCTTCAAGTAATGTGTTTATGTCCGGACCAATCAGTGTCCTGTGAGGAGCTACAGGCAGCAAGGGGCGTGGCTTAAATGTGTGGGAGACCACAGAGAGGCGGCTGTTGGTTTTGAAACAACAATGGTGGCTCCTGAAGAGGTTAGCGTAGCTGCACCAGCGTCAGTTATATCAGAACTGAAGCGCTAAGAACGACGCTGAAGGCTTTTCTAGATGCAGAAGATGTTTTCGCTCTTCTCCCAACTGGTTTCGTCAATAGTTTGATTGACAGATGGTTCAACAGAAAACAAACCAAACGTATCAACTTCACTCTGATTCTGATCAACCAAACGGACACTTGTGAAAGTGTCTTCACAGTAATGTTAAGAAGAAGAAAGCGCTGTTTAATCGTAACAAATAGCCATTGAAGCTGCATTTACTTTTCATTCCTATGGCAATTTTAAAAATTTCAAAAAAATCAATGTTTTTTTGTTAGCTTAGAATGAGCCCTTCATATATAGTGAGCAGGTCCTCTTCATGGAGTCCACCATATTGCACCGGCACGTTTCTACAGAAGCCCAGAACGGACAAACCAAACACTGGCTTGTTTTGACGTTACCTTGAAGGCTTCCGTAGTTTTCTACACGCTTGTGAAACTGCAAAACCGTGGTACCGCCAGTCGCCGTCTGACTTATGCTGCTCCTTCAAAGTAGTGGCATTATGTCGAGGATGGCCGCTGAGGGCAGTTAACGGCGTTACCATGGTCAGATGCCACCAACTCCTCCACACTGTCCCTTTAAGCATTACAGCAGTGACGGGAGAGTCTTCGGTCTCACTATTGAAGATCTCCAGGGTAATCGTTTGTTTTGTGGTGTATTTCTCTTCTTGTTGCTTGATAATAACTCAAATGTATCTAGTTTGGGATCCACATTATTAATGCTAAACATTAGGTTTTTAAATCACAAAGCAAGATCCGTCATTCAACACCAACATTCACTGACAGTTTACCACAGAAAGAAACCACAGAGGGAACAGAGAAGAGTGGGAACGTTATAATTCACAACATGAGTTCAACAGCCAGCGTCTCAGCTGCTGTCACTCTTTTTCTGTCGGCCTCTCCGATGTTTGTACTTCAGATTCAAAATGACTTAAAATGCCAAATACAATAAAAACACAGGAACCTGCCTCAGTGAAGACACACTTCACGTTGGTGAACTGCACCATAAATGTTCCCTGACCGCTTCTCTCTTCATCCTGAAACACTGTTTTGACTGCAAAACAATGGGTGAAATTCAAGCACCACATGAGTCACATAAAACCCAAGAGCTGGTTTTGGCGGCATTGCTTTCCCCTCTGTTTCAGGTCCAAGTCTGACCAGAGTCCTGGATCTGATTTCAATCTTCAGATACTGTTGCAGTGGCCAAGGCTTTCAGTTTCAGGAGGGGGGAGAAAAAAAGCTAAATACTGTACAAAAAAAACAGTGCAACATGTAATCAGATATGCCATATGACATTTTCTTCCCCCAAACTTAAAGTGCAATCACTCTCTTTCTCTCACACACACACACACACGCGCGCACAGAAACGCACTCGCACATACGTACAGATGACACAAAGTATGCTCCAGTAGTCTCACACAAAGTGCACACACTGTCTGCCTGCTTTTTCCGCAGACAATCCTTCACTGTTTCCTTCAGTCTCCTAATTGGCTTTACCCGGACCCAGCCCCACAGACCCGAGTCACAAACAATTAAAAACTCCATTTATATCCCCGCAGTGAGCACACGGGCTCCCACGCCGTGCGTCTAACACACATCAGCCCTCATCATCATCTGTGTGCGATTTGAAACTTCAGGCCGTTCTCCGTATTTATTTGAACGTGGCCGACTTGAAAGCTCTGCGGACCGAGTGGCGGAAAAAGAAGTGCCGTTTTGATCACACAAATAATCTGTAACATCGTCCAGCGCTGCCTTTTAAATAAATATCTGATTCAGAAAATATTAGCTCTCCGAGCAGCCTGTTTATTGTTTGAGTGTTCAGAGGCTGAGATTGACTCGGAAAACATTTTTGCTTTTACATCGACATCAGTGGTTCAAGAAGCTAAGATTTCAAAAGGGGGCTTGATGACCACGCTTGACAAATAAACACAAAAAAAAGAAAAACCTTGCACAGGCCTGCAGCTTTGCAGACAGGTAATTACCTTTTGCTCTAACAGAGAATGTACCACACATGTATAAATGACCACATAACAAGGAAAGAAAAAGAAATATGCAAACTTAGCAAATCCCAGTTTTACTCGTGTAACCAAATCCAGCGTGTGGACATAGATTCTTATCAGTCCATTTGGTTTTTATTTGTGAGGTGGGCAGCAGTGGGTTGATTAACGACAGGAGGAGATCTACAATAAAAAAGAGGATGTGGCTCCGTTTGAATCAGAGATTTAAGATGAAGACGTCAGCATTGCAGCAGTGATGGCGATCAGAGTCTCTGGTGTGCAGTACCGTCTGGATCCAGTGTTGTCTGAGGTGCTCTTGCACAAGGAAGTGATGCTTGATCATACAGTAGTGTCAGAATTCACCATTACCTGTATGGATGGAGTACTGAAAAGGCCCACTTCAGGAGCCCACCAGCCTTCACCAAGATGTCCCCCAAAGAGACACAAACCAACCAAAATGACCACAAAGGAAAACAATGACTGACGAGACACAAAAAGACTATAAAGTGAAACAAAAAGACTATAAAGTGAAACAAAAAGACTATAAAGTGAAACAAAACAACTACCAACAGACTCAAAGAGACCCAAGACGAATACAAAGTGTTGCGAAGAGACTCACGACGATTAAAAGAGACCAAAAAGACTACAGACACAAATAGTCTACAAAGGGACTGAAACAACTACAAACAGACACAAAATGACCAAAATGAAACATGAAATGACTAGAGACACACAAAGACCACTGAGTAGATCACAAAGCAACCACAAAGAGACACTCAGCAACTACAGATGGACTCAAAATAACCACTAGGCCCATTTTGCTCATGCCGAATAAGTGTAATTCTTACTTACTGTTACTTCAATAAGACTTTCTTAATAATGAAAAAACAACAACACAGTCTCATTATTTTATTCCTTCAAAAGGCTAAGAGCCACAGAAACAGAGCACACAGGCCAGAGGAAGGTATCAAATGAAGACTGAAGAGAGAAAGCAAAGAGATCAACATGGGCAGAACTAAAATAAAGTCAGCATGTGTGTGTCTATAATATATGAGGTGTTTGTGGAGATGAGCCGTAGCGTGCCAGAGGCCACAGCAGGTGCTGGAGTCTCTGGAGGGCCTCGTCCCAGTATGTGTCGGGCGGGTGGGAGGTATCCTTCCTCCTCGTCATCTCAGCTTTCTTCTCTCTGTCGATATAAATAAAAACAGACAACTCACCGCAAAGCAGTCAGCCGGAGCCAAAGGAGACACGTTCTGTGTGACGGGGTGAGTTAAAGACACTTCAACGCAGCAGTTTGAGTCGCTCTGATCAGATATCTCAACCTGTTCAGAGCAGTTGGAGGGAGTTTGAATTGTGTTCGATCACGTTAGTTTAAAATACCTTTCTTACATTTGTATAAGTGAGCATCTTTGTTTTTATACGTTTATTTGCTGAGTTACAAGATTTAAGTTAAATATTTCACATACATGCTGTTAACAAGTCCTCGAACCAAAACACGAAATCGGATGTTTGTTATTGATTTGTCTCTTCAACCCGATCTTATGGGAAGGCAGCACAGACTGTATATAAGACGTCACTCATTGGTTTGTTGACTGATGTTTTGAAGCCGTCGCCATCTTGGATTTTGGCCGTTGCCATGTTGTTGTTTTTTGCAACCAGTGAACAGGAAGTGACAATATCTTGACTGAGGAGGAGTGACGTAGAGACGGCGTATACGTCTCTGGTAGAGAGACCTGTCAATCACTGTGTAGCCCCGCCCTAAA
>NW_022280242.1:86487-104751 GCF_004355925.1 Anarrhichthys ocellatus | reverse complement strand
AAACTTCACCACTTCATCACTCACATTAAGAAGACTCTACAGGTGAAGAGTCACAACATGAACTCACAGATATCACCATGAAACTTCACCACTTCATCACTCACATTAAGAAGACTCTACAGGTGAATAGAGTCACAACATGAACTCATAGATATCACCATGAAACTTCACCACTTCATCACTCGCATTAAGAAGACTCTACAGGTGAATAGAGTTACAACATGAACTCATAGATATCACCATGAAACTTCACCACTTCATCACTCACATTAAGAAGACTCTACAGGTGAAGAGTCACAACATGAACTCATAGATATCACCATGAAACTTCACCACTTCATCACTCACATTAAGAAGACTCTACAGGTGAACACATGAACTCATAGATATCACCATGAGACTTCACCACTTCATTCACATTAAGAAGACTCTACAGGTGAATAGAGTCACAACATGAACTCATAGATATCACCATGAGACTTCACCACTTCATCACTGACATTAAGAAGACTCTACAGGTGAATACATGAACTCATAGATATCACCATGAAACTTCACCACTTCATCACTCACATTAAGAAGACTCTACAGGTGAACACATGAACTCATAGATATCACCATGAGACTTCACCACTTCATCACTCACATTAAGAAGACTCTACAGGTGAATAGGGTCAAACAACAAAACAACTAGATGAGAATAAGTTGCTGTAGGTGCAGGTGGCCTCATGCAGAGAGGAACTGTCATGTGTCCAGACAGTGAGTGGAATCAAAGTTGATTATCGGCCCTCTTGCTTTTAAGAAAGAAGGAAATCAGAAGCAGTTTTCTGTGCAGCTGAAGCATCTTTTGAAGCCGATGAACTGAGTGTGATTTCTGTGTGAGACCAAACTACAGACATAAGCAAAAGCATGCAAGTTCTATAAATCCTTCTCATAGTCTAATCCGGAGGTGCATCTGTCCTCTGATGCCGTTTTCCACTTGTCATCAATATGTGAACACAAAGTGTGGAGGAGTTGTGCAGGAAACCTCTGTGACATTGCAAATGTCCAGAGTTACGTCTGCCGCCCATCTCAGCTCTTCATCAGCGTTTTTTTTGTTTCCACTTTTTAAAACAACTTTTACACTCTTCTGTATTTTGAAACCCAGCTCATGTTCCTGTTAATTACAGCAGCCGACATGACTTTAAACTCGTGCACTAAGACCCGCCCTGCAGCTAACACGCTCACTTTTAATTGGCCGCCTGAATTTAACGAAACTCGCCACGTTCCCCCCCCGAACTTCAAATAGACAGAAATCCGTCTGAAGTGCCAAAATCTGTGTAACGCCGAGGCCTCTAATGAGCTCAGAGTTGCCGTTGTTCACCTGACTCCCGCTCTTTATTACCTGGGCTCTCACCGTCTTTTCATCACAGAGCTGCCGGAGGTTGCATCAGCTAAATTGAGCCCTGCAGACGGAGTAAACCTCCACCTCTCTGTAGAGATGATACGTCTGGTACAGGACCTGTGTGAGTGGTAGATGGCATTACATAATAAAGTATCACTATTATAAGCAGGTACTTTTACATGCTGCAGCACGGATGAGTTGTTGATGCATAAAAAGTATTCAACGTTAGTAGAATACTGTCCTGCTTTATAAACAACATGCACTTGATGATTCTAGGTTATTATTATTATTATTATTATTATTATTTATCACTCCAAACTGCTTTTACTGGATACTCGTTAAAGGCAAAATAAAATCAAGTGAATACATGAAATGAACACATTATAATTGTTATTCCTTTTATCTTTTATTACTCTCAATGTTTATTGTGTTTTCAGACGCATCAATTTAAAAAATCAATTCTTAAAAAAGAAAATAATTACAAAACTATATTTGTAGTGATGTTGGCTGGTCAAGAACATAAAATGCTACAAAGTTCTTCAAATATTCAGCAGTTTTACCAGTTAATTTAGTTTGATAAAGCCACCGTGCGTGTGTGTGTGTGTGTGTGTATATATATATACATAAACATGTATTTAAAGTAAGCATTATCAGACTTTGGTGAACAAAATATCATTTTTGACAGAAAACATGACCCCAGGATAGAAATGAAGTGGAGCCACATTTGCAGCACACGCTGTACATAAAAGCAACGTTCAGTCTTCATCAGACTAAAACCAAAAGCCGTTTCAGTGACTCCAGCCGGCTGTAGAGCAGATGGTAATGAATTGTCTTTTCCAACTTCACTTTCTTTTTCAAAGGCATGCAGCACGTTGTTACGAGGGAAACACTCTTTCTCTCCTTGAGCTTCACAGATTAACTGGCTGCACTTTTTAAAAGTCTTGGCTTGATGTCAGTGACTGTAAAACAAATGAAATCAACAAAATGGAGTCGGATTTGCAACATCTGTCCTCAAATAAAAAACTCTATCGGAGTGAATTTGCATTCCTACAAATTGTTCTGAGCACTCTTTCAGATTAAAAGTGTGTTTGTTGCAAACATACTCAAAGCTAAATGCATTTACATTTTAAGCAGCTAATGCTCTTATTAACGTTGACCTACAGTGGGTGCAATAAGAGAACTTTCTAGTTGTACATTCTATAATACTGGGCTGCTTGTGTTTACTGTGAAACAAGAAACATACGGACAATATTTAAAGCAAAGTAGAAATAAGAATGTCTGTTCCCATGAGTTTTACGTGAAAACGCCCACAGAGTGCTGTCCATCAGCAGACTGGAGATCGAGCGAGCTCACCATCAGGTTTGGTTTCCACCACCACGTCCTTCAGACTGTCTTATTGTGAAGGATGGGCGGCGTGTGAAGCCCTCATGTTTGTGCCACGTCGCTGAAGTAAATGAGGTGTTGAAAGAAGAAAACCCTTCATGTCCTCTCTCTCCCTCTTTCCACCACTCACACATTATTAGATCCTCCTTCGCTTTCCTCCTCCACTTCCTGCACTTGATGATGGTCCTGCTGTCACACTGGAGTCTTTAAAGGTGCAATGTGTAACGTGTAGCCACACAATCCAAACCACTAGGGGGCAGCATTTCACCTCTACTTCTGGGTCCATGCCATCTAGATTTAAAGTCGTCAGAAAACTCCTAACAGCAAGAATACGCAAAATTCAACCAAACTGCTGAAACTCAGAGCCGTCAAAACAACATGCTGTCTTATAATCATATACAATCTTCAGCAAGAAAACGGCCAAATGAAAACCACATATCGACTTCCTCTGGAATGCTCTCAGTATGGTTTGTGTTGCGTTTGGTTGCACTAAAGATACATTTCACTAAATGTTACTTGCAGTTTAAAAGAGAGCTCAGCATCAAACCTCATCTCTTTACTTGCAGAGAGCTGGGGGTAGTCCCCCGGGATCAGACCCCCGGTACCGGGTTTTGTGCCGGCTGAATTTGAGTTTGATACAGCTAACCGCTAACTGGAGCTGTCCTCAACCTCCCCCCAGTGAAGCAGTCTCCTGGAGGCGGCGAGGACAAAACGAATATACGAGTTGTTGTCTTGTTACTGCAACTTTAAATTTAAATTCAATAAGAAAACGTACACGGAGCCTGTACCCTCAACTCGATTGACAAGCCCTCATGCAGCTCTCCGTCCTCTCATGTTGGACTGAGGACAGACTGGACGCTACAAGGACTCACTGTCACCTCTTAAAGTGGTATTAAAAGACAAGACGGGCCGAGGCTAGCTGGTGAGCATGCTCATTTCACTAAATAACTCTGACTTAACGTCTGTAATGGTTACAGTATTGACGTTAAGTCAAAGAGATATTTATAACCTCTTCACATTCTGCTGATGATGATTATTCATCTTTTGGATGTTTTAAACTAAAATTCTGGTCAGATCTTAAATATCAAAACATTTTTAATACCTTCTTCTCCTTTGCTGTTAATCAGGAAGCAACTTGGTAAATGTGTTGTTGGTGAAGTTATGTCTACGTAGAAGAAGTACAATAAACACACTGAAAGGAACATATCGTGTAGATATCCTCTGCATATTTTCCTAATACGTCTACTGTAAGATGCCTTTTATAGAAGAAGCCTGAGAGAATATTGTTGTTTCTCTGGTGTGGTTCCTGTTCAGACTTTTGGATGCTGGTCAAACGTGTTCTTTAGACCCTCCATCTTGAATAAAGAGAGGATGAATGTTCCCACCGTGAACACTCTTTGATTAAAACAAGGTGGCCTGCACTTGTTTTAACCTCCTGAGAGGCGAGCTGGCTCATATTCTCCACTAATTGGACTAATCAGTCTGGCCCGTCACAATGGCCTCCAAAGCCAGAAGAGCCTTAAAAGCATGTTCCTCGGCCGGCCTAATGACATCATACACGCAATAAACTCAATCCCGGACACCAGTTACCGCTGCAGGGAGCCGGCCTGAGGATCGGACACGACTCTTACAAGACTCGGGGGCAGCTGCCGTTCTCTAAAGCGCTTCCTTCCTGCTGTGGAAATGACACTGAAGTTGGTGATTAAACCTTTGAGCAGGTGAATGGTCAGCTGATGGGTAGTTACTGATGAAGAAATATGATGCTGATGTGATGCTCTATGCTGTTTTATGGACTGCTGAACCCCTGTGAGCACATTCAGCTCTCGTATTGTTCATGTTAAGCATCTGCTCACTTTTTATACTTCATAATGAAATACATTTATCTCCGATAATCATTAAAAGTAGTAAAGCAGCATGTGATGAGATTAATGTGTTGTACAATACAACGTTTTGAAATAACTGCAATATGAAAATACACGCGAGGCAACGGGAGCAATTCTGAATTCACATGAAATCAAACATCCAGCATCCGTAGCTTTAACTACAAAAAAGTAATTCACACATATCACATTAAATCAAACTGTACGTTATCCACGTAATCATGACATTGATTTATTTGTCACGTAACTGCGTGCACGTCTATAGTTATTTTGACTCAAACCACGATCTTTTATAATTCTAACTAAGTAGTATTGTTGCCTAAAACTAAACTGAGATGTTTAATGTATTTTATTCCATCAACATGTACCGTCATGCGTGTTTCGACTGCTTGTTTGTTTTTCTCGTGTGAATCAAATAAAACCATTCGGACAAAGAGAAATTCAAAACCATGTCAGTGAGTCCAGCTGTTTATCTGAATGTGGCAGAATGTATCAGTAGTTTAGGGAATTTTATAACGTAATGTTATGTATTACCTCTACAGCGTATTAGAGGCGGGGAGAAATGTTCACCTCAGTTTGTGCTTGTTTTTACGTAGAAATGTTGCAGCTTTAAACTAACGATCGTAATAACAAAGAGCATGAAAACTGCAAAGATGGAGTGAAAGTGATCGAGTGCTCGGGACAATTGACCCCCCAAAAAGCTGCCATTGTGGATGATGGATTCCTCCCTAATCGGAACAGTTTGCCCAGTCGCCCAGCTGGGCTTCATGTGCTTTTGATTACTCTCCGCCATTTAGTTCCACAAAATTACATGCTGCCTAATGGCCTTTTAATGGTTATAGGTTCCTCTGCTCTTTAATGAGCCTGCACCAGTTGGTTGCTAATGCCCTGTGGAGGTTTGGCAACCGTCCAGTGTGGTTAAGTATATTTCCCACCAGTTTACAACTTTTGTTGTGTGAAAATCACAAACAAGGAGGTTGGCTGTTGAAACGCGGCTCCTCGTTTTACAGCGGCGGGCGATCCACACGGCTCCATAATTGTGCTATTAGGGCGTTTGATTGTTAGCGCTCTCATGCTCCCGGTGATTTTCTTTTTTTTTCCGGAGGTGATAATGTGGCAACGATTCCCGTCTTCACGTGCACATGTGCAGCACACACACACACACACACACACGTTCACTGCAACGGTAAACATGTCTTATGGCTCGGCTTTGTAACGAGACGGTGGGAGGCTCTGTGTGGGTCGAGGGGTCAAGGTGAGAGAGTCCACCAACGCCGGCTGACCTTAATCATCACTTAATGTGTTTGTTTGATTTTTATCTCCCACCACGCGGCTGTTTTTGTGTCCCGGTGTGTGTGTATCTGTGTGTTTGTGTGTCTTAATGGGGACGTCAGCAGCTGCTTTTTCGATGAGAGCCTGTTCACTGGACCTAATTAAGCAGAAAACAGCCACACATCTCCTCCGCTACAGTGGGACCCCCTAAACAGATGGCCTGAAGACCCGAGAGGCCGGCTGACACCTTGGCCGCCCCGGATGGTCAGTCAAAAAAAACAAAAGTCCACAGTGTCCCCGTCGACACCATCCCATCTGAAACAAGGTCAACATCCCGGTAGAAGTTCCCATCTGATTCAAAAAGTGGTGACAGATTGACAGAAAGATACGTTCACATTCAGTTGCTGTAAACAAATCAATGTGATATGACTTTGGGTGGAACATCAGAGTTATAATGCTGACTGTTTTTCTGTGTGTCTTAAGCCATTCGCTCACCTCTCGGGGGGGTTTCTTCAGAGTTTGACAGATCTTGGGGAAACTGCCCGATCCGCCCGGAGGAGGAACTCTGGGAATCGTCGTCCGCGTTTGTTATTCTTCATATTCTGCTTTATCTGTCTGGAGTCTGACAGAGGCTCACCCGAGGGGACGTGCGGTACTTCTGCCGATACTAAACGGATCACGGGAGCAGCTCGCTACACGCCCCGCTGACACAGACATCACCACATAGCTATGCACCCCCCCACCGCAGGCCCCGTCATGTTTTTAAAAGAGTCGTTTTAACTATTACAACAGTGAACTGCTCTTCTGGCAGTAGCTCTAATACTTCTACTGCAGCCACTATACTGCAGTACCACGGCTGCAGCTGGACTCCAACACACACGACACTCCCTCTGCACGTCCTTTCACATGTTTTAAGTCCTGACTCACTGGACTGTGTGTGTGTGTGTGTGTGTGTGTGTGTGTGTGTGTGTGGTGTGTGTGTGTGTGTGTGAGAGAGAGATAGAGGGAAGTGTAACAGTACTCTAGAGGGCAGCAAGAGACCATGCAGGATGAGTGGCAGCTCCTGGACTTTTGCAATGTGTTTGGCAAATGGGGGGGGGGGGGGGGGGGTGTTGAGGTTGGCAACCTACCCCGTGTGCATGCACATGGAACACACTTGTTTTTAATAAGTCTTCATTTTTCTAACCAACTTTGATGCATCCATGCGAAGCAGAACAACTTGCACCTGCGGGGAAGTGGAGAACATCTGCAATGAAGTGTTTTGCGAGAAATTAAACCCCAACTCAGTCGCATTTTGTCGCAAGCTCACTTAAGACAAAAACCAATGACTCATCGAAAAAAAGGTAAAATGAAATAACGGTCAATATTTGTTACTAAATAACCACTAATAGAACACTTTGGTTTCTGATTTACAGCTTTCAAAGTAAAAGAAACGGCCTGTCAGCAAAGCGTTTCCACAGCAGGTGTCGGATGAATCCATAGATCACATGTGATAAATAGGCCGACATTCCACGTTCATTCCAAGTCCATGAAAATCACCTTCATACGGTTTTACAGCATGTTGATAATAAGAGCCGGTCTCTATTACGGGATTGTCCCCTGTCATCACAGTCCCAGAGTGGACTCAGGAGGGCTGGAAACCCGACTCTGCTGTTTGTGAGTCCAGGGACCAACAAGCAGGATTAGTCTGGGAATGACGAGGCCGCCGAACATTGTGAACCTGCGCAAACAGTCTTTGAGTTTGTATCCCCTGCCGACAACGTGCTATGTTTTAACTTTATGTTCCTACACATGGGCGGATCAAGAGACGGCGGGCCCCTGGGCCCCAAGCGAAAGGCCCCCAGCACCTCTGATACATAGGAGCAAGACGCACAGGCTTAACGTGGTTTAGCCTCTTTTTGTAGCAGTTTCTTTGAAGTCATTTTATGTCTCTTTGAAGTTTTTTAATGTTTGTTTTGAGTCGTTTTATGTCTCTTTGAAGTCATTTTGAGTGTCTTTGTGGTCGTTATTCCCCTTTTTCATAGTTGTTGTCGTCTCTTTACAGCAGTTTTGGGTCTCTTTGAAGTCGTTTTCTGAAGCCATTTTTGAAGTCATTTTTGTTTCGCTACTCTTTATAGTTTTGGTCTCTTGTAGTTGTTTCATGTTTCTTTCTGGTAAGTTTTATTTATTTTTTTTTTGTCATTTTGAATCTCTATGCTGCTGTTTGTCTCTTTGTAGTTATTCTGTGTATCTTTGTAGTAGTTGTGCTGCTTTTCCTAGTGGGTGACATCTCTTTCCAGCAGTTTTACATTTCTTTGCAGTTGTTTTGTGGATCTTTGTGGTCATTTTGAGTCTCTTCTTTGGTGACAGGTGTCTCTTTGAGTGCCATTTTGTGGGTGAAGGCCCCTTACACTATAGGGCCCCTGGGCCTGTGCCCTCTAGGCCTGTTCAGTAATCCACTCATGTTCCTACACTGTGCGTATGCCATATGTCATTGTATCCAAGAGGAATGGCACGGTCAGTTAAGGGGGCACATGAAGCTAATGGCACATGACCATATGCCTGTTCTAATGGAGAATGGGCTGTTGGAAGCTCAGAGGGCCACCGGACGGCTATTGTTTGGAATTTTTAAAGAAATCATATTTTGAACACGTGTAACATCTGTTTAATTAGTTTTTCATCGTCCGTAAAGTGACATTTCTGATTGTGAATATAAAGTCACAGACGGCACGCCATAAACTGATGCTGGATGCCAGCGATTAAACAAAGCAGTCCCTGCCCTCTTCATTACCCTTCAGCATATCCAGACTTCAATATACATCTGACCTTTCACTGTTGCAGCAGAACTCTCACAAGTGCAAAGACGCCAACACAACTGACTATATTTGGGAGAAAAATAGGCCTCGTGCACAGACAACGACCGGAGTTTGGCTCACGCCGTCGCCATCAACAGGGTGATCAGTGTGTAAATGTCAGCAGTCTTTGGAGCCGCAAAGGGCTTTTAATTTGTCCGCTTTTATTACCTATCGGAGAGACAAGATGCCTGTTATGTGCTGCCAAACACTCGACATGCCCAAATGGCCCTTGACCTTTTTATGCCCCAGTTTACAGCATGGAAACCTGCAGCCTACACACAGGCGGTAGAGAGTGTCTCATAACTTAGCGTCTCGTAAATGTATTCTCTGTCCGAGGCCAATCTGGGGACCTGTTAGACATCTCAATTTAAGATTCAGGGCTTATAAGTAAAACTGTGTTTGGTGCAACTCTCAGTGTTGCCTAAAGATACTGAATACTTCAAAAAATGCTTCAATTTGAGTAGAACAAATACACATATTTTAATTTGTTTAAGAGTACACTCCTGCATACAGCACTAACAGTTTGAGTTATTGGTACAGTGAGGATATGAAATGTCTGTTTTTTCCTCTCTGTAATCAGTAACACATATTTACACACAGACACGCTGTATGTCTTTTAAACGGGTGTATTAGCGCTGTGGAATTGGACACATTCCCCGCTGAGAATCTATTACAGTCAAACACGCGCACACATCTTCATTTAATTTTACTGCCACAAACTGAGCAGAGTCATGCAGAACAATGAAATCATGTCGAACATTTACACACACACACACACACACACGCACGCACGCACGTTAGGCATATGAATAAAAAGCAAATAAGACGGATCTAATTTCAGGAACATCAGAGCACAGCAGCACATTTCTTGGATACACTTTAGATTACGTCGGGGCCCTCTTATTAAATAATAGATCTTAAAAGCCCCAAACTCTGATTGTACATCTTTTTTTTTACCTGTTTGATTTGATAAGTTTCCCGGCTAAATTTAGATTGTTTGTAATCAAATCTTGCCAACCTTGTTACCAGTAGATGAGCTGAGGTGCAGCTTTCATCTCATGACTAACTTAAAGCTCTTAAAACTCTTAAAGCTAATATTAGTTTGCGTTTGTCGCCGCTGTGACTTCCTCTCGGCTGTAAGATTACAAATCAACTTGTTGGTTTGACGGCTCAAAATCAGCTCAAAATGATGCAAACGCTTTTTCAGTAAAACGGCGTCTGAGCCTTATTAATAAATGGAGTACGCACTATGACTCAACTTGCATGTGTTACTTTTCAACAAAACATTAATAACTGTATCAGTATGTGCTATTAAACACATAATACTCTGCCATCTGAAAGCAGACACGTGGAGTGTTGAAAACGACACCTCGTGTTTTAAGAGCGCGTCCTTATTTAGCAGTGGCTTCATGGGCTGAATGTTGTCGGTCTGAATCACCCCCTTTTTAGTCCAAGGGGCCATTAACAGCTAATGCTATCCAGTGCTAAACTGCAGGGGGGGGTGATGAACGCTCGGGAGTCACGACACTTCTCTCCCTCTGCAGTTACAGCAACATGGCTGCCAACATGGCTGCTGGCCCGGCGTCGTAGAGCCTGGGAGGAAAAAAATCAAGACGGTGTGTAATATCAGCGTCTCGGTCTCACAGCAAACAGCCGGTTTAAACACCACCATCTTGTACTTTGGAGGCCAGCGGTCTAGTTGTGGTCCTGGCAGGTATGCCTGGCACTGTGTCCCGTCATGCCAGGGAGGGCAGCGGGGACACTTATAGACCGTTTGTCTTCCAGCACATGGAGCTACAGAGGACAGAGAGTCCGTCTCTCTGCAGGATTTAACACCGCAGCTATGAAAATGGAAGCAGGAAGTGCTGAGTAACAGAGCGATAATAATAATGTTAATGCAACTTTACAGAACGCATATTTAAAACAGGAAAGGTATGATGATCAGAGTACAATGAGCTGCACCTGAGGACACAAACAATGCTCTGGTCAAGAAACATTACATTTCCAAGATTAGCTGACAAATAGCACATCCGATTCTGAAAAGTGCTTTAAAGCTGCATTCTCTCTAGTGTCCACCAGGGGGCGCCTCCTCTGGTTGTATAGAAGTCTATGAGAAAATGACTCTACTTCTCTCTTGATTTATTACCTCAGTAAACATTGTAAACATGAGTTTATGGTCTCAATCTCTAGTTTCAAGTCTTCTTCAACACAGCATGATGTTCATTTAGTACATTATGGTCCATTTAGAGTCAAACAGACCATAAAGCAGGGGATGCTTTAGGGCGGGGCTACACGGTGATTGACAGGTCTCTACCAAGGAGTTGTCTGTTCTGAGAGTTGTCCATGTCTTTGTCTTACAACTTTCACCCCTTTCAGTGTGTTTGCACTTCATGAAAGTTAATTGCAACATGTTAGTCGCCTCGAAGTGTTTTATTCAGTGTTGTTGTGTCTGGTTGCAAAAAAAACAAGATGGCGTCGGCCAAAATGCTTCAAAACAGGAGTCCACAAAACCAATGGGTGACGTCACGGTGACTCTGTCTACTTGTTATACAGTAGGTCTTCGCTAGTTAATGACTTCAAAGTTTTATGATTTTATTTTTTTCTCTTGTGCTGAAAACATACCAGTATGTGACCACCAGAGGCAGTCTCAGAAAGACAAATGTAATAAAGATTAAATCTACATGTATGTTTTGTACCTCAGGTATCAGGCTGTATGTCTATATTCAAGGGAGATTAATATTAAACTGATGTGTAAATGTGACCATTTCTGTTTCAAAAATACATTTTAATCATTTTTATTCAAGACCTCGATACTGGAGCATCTGAGACGCAAACATTTTACATTTCTTAGACGCGTAATATCTATTCAGTCATGGAATGAAACTCTTTTTTAAAATGAGGGATTGATCAAAAAAAAAACACTGAAACATAAATGTGGAAATCATGTGTGCATTGAGATGTAGCCGTGCGAGGAAGGATATGAAGTCTGGCTTATACATATAAATATATATATATTAATAACAGCAGTGACTCATCGACTTGCCCCAAACAATCTGACAGATTCAAACTGTGTAACATTAAAAGTGGTTTCATTTCAGCGTAGAAGCTGCTGGCTCGGCACTTTGGCCGGAGAGGTGTTAAAGAGGCGAGGCAGATCTGTGCCGGCGTGAGTTACATGAGCTCCGGTACTTAGTGCGGCCGAGGATTTGGATGTAAGTAGGAGCAGAGTGATCCGGGGCAAGGGTGATGACTCAAGGCGGATTTGTGACACAGAAAATAGTTTATGAACATCCTCCGGGTGTTGGTTCAGGATTTCAACCACTTTCGGGAACAGAGCTTCAAACTGTTGCTTTTTTTTTTATTAGGAAAGAGTATTTCTAAACACTTCATTACTTTAATCAGTGTGTTCATCATTTAAATGAAACCAACACGCTGAATATTCCTCCGAACACTTATCTTGAGAGATGACACATTACAAAAGGTAAAGCTTATTGAAATGATGCTTCATGTCGATGTTTTAGAAAAATAGTTTGTGATCTTTGCAAGTCCAGTACGACAAAAACATTTCTTAATAAGAGCTGAACGGTTTGATGTTGGAACATTAACATTAATTATGCAATTGCTCCTTTATTTGAAATGATGCTGTATGATTCTTAATCAGTGACAGCAATAACAGTAAAGTCTTTTGTTATTTCTTCAGTTGGTAGTTTGAGTTCCATCTTGTGTCTGTTGAGTAAAACACTCGGGGTGCTGCAGGACGTCAGCTGTGATTTCTCTTTAAAAGCGGCCAAATTCAGAGCTTCAGATCTATGATTGAAGGATTGCTTCCACACGGCTCTCAACATGGCGGCAGAGAGGGTTTTAATGCCTTTATGGCAAATAAACAACGCAAAAATACAAAGCTGTAAATATTTCACATTAAGACTATTCATACAGGTTTTTGCACACAGAGAAAGTACCAGCACCCTGTTGACCCAGATCAGCGCCTGCCAGTCTGTCAGAGGTGAACTGTTGTACAGACTAAACCCACTGGAAGATATTTTATTGCGTTTCCTTTTAGTGACACGCTTTGAGTGAATCTGAGTTAGTGTATGTGTCTGGGGCTTTTATTGTGGAGGGTCAGAACAGAAGGAGAGGAACTGGTCTGCGCTGCCTTTGTCAGGGTTGAAAGTACTTTTGTCCTCTTCCAGACCTATAATCTGTATGTTTAAAATATTCATTCCAAAAACATTTAATAATATATATATATTGACGTGTGAATTAATAGCATGAAAAAAACCACCCTCAGTGACTTAAAGCCTTAATACTGTAAACATATAAAAACTCTCCTGACCTATTCATATGATTGAATCACTATTGTCAGCAATAACTGAGCTAATATTTACTTAACATAAAAATGTAGCAAATCGTTTAAAATATTCTAAATATTAGAAGAAGTGTCAGTTTTCCACGTCCAGCTGTCTGCTGCGTAGAAGCTCCTTCCACAGTTTCACCACTATGCGTTGTACCTTTTGGCACGAGGCAACCGCAAGACAGGTGGCAAGTTATTTTAATAATTAGTAATAATATCATCCGCTCACACCCTTGCTACACACACACACACACATGCACTTGTTCCATGGCAACACATGCTGATCAGTGCTCCCAGGGTGTCGGTGTGTCCCAGCATGCAGTTTGGAGGATCTAAAATAGGCCTCCTGCACAGCTGGGGCTGCAGGAATGGAGGGAGAATTGGACGACCAGCTAGATCCTGTTTGCAAACACTCGTACCCGGAGCCGGCTTTGTGCGGTTGTCGCGCTTCGTGTGGTTTCTGCTCGTGCGGATTCATGCGGAGCCGTGCTTTTGAGATCCCCCTGGCAGCGCTCAAGGACGAGGTTCGGCTCACTGATCAAGTGCAGGAGTCGGCCTTCGTTGTGTAGCTGAACAATGTTGCACCTGTCTAACGGTTACAGACTATTCATTTGATCTGCATGTAGGGCAACTGCTGTAAGACTCCAGAGTCATTCTTCCTGAGAAATTAATTTACTTATCGTCAAATGAAAGATGTGAGAGCGGCTCTTGTAGGAGCTTCCCACTGGGAGGCAGTGCACACTTTGCTTTAACAAGTAGATGTGATGACGGGAGCATCCTCATCCTTGAAAGACACTATATGAAGTATTTTAGCTCCAAATTAGAATGGAAACTTTGATAAGATTATTCTTTGAAAATAAATCGATGAGTTATAGAAGGAAGGAATAAATCCTTTAATTCAAGCTAAATCTAAAAGAAACATCTATTTTCCATCTGCTGTCCTACTCTTCATTCCCAGTGTTCCCACTCTGCTTCTTGAACAGAACTTTTTTGCTCTATTGATTTAACCCAGAGAGTTGAGTGGGAGGGGGGGGGGGGGTTTCCACTTCAGATTTGGTATAATTTAGCGAGTGACTTCAACAAAAGGAGACGTTTTGTTTGAGTTAAAGAAATTACAACGGAACAATTAAAAATAAATCTTGAGCTGAACTTCCATTAACCTCGGCTCGGTTTGGGTTTCAGCTCTCCGGGCCCTGAGGATGGAGGCCCTTCATTTGATTTATATCATCCTCCTCTTTGCCTGAACTGGAAGTCGGGGGGAAAATTACATAGTTTCACTAAAAAATACTGCCGATTAAACCCCCTCCCCTTTTTCTGATGGAGGGAAATCTTCCCTCCCTGCTTCAAACCTTCCATTACTCAGTGCTGTAAATCTCCCAACAACGGATTAGATCAGCAGCAGCAGGAGGGATTGTTGTTTTCGTCGCTTTTGCTGTTTTCGATTGACAAAATAAAATGTAGCAACCCCAAAGTCTCCGGCTCTAGACTGTGAACTCTGCTTCAGTAAAACACAGATCCTGAAACAGCTTCTCCGAGGAGCTTATGAATCGTTCTCAAGTGATTTAGTAGCGAGGGTTGAGGACAGGACACGGCTCGGTTTGTTTGAAAGCGGGACACTGAATGTACTTTAATTTAGAGCCACAATTAATTCATGCAACAGATAAGAGCTTCTCTTCCCTCCAAAAGAGATGCTGTCAATTCTGTTGACACAAAGAATATTATAGGTGAAAGGAAACGAGCTGATGATGAGCCTCTGGGGGAACCGGACCTCTGTGGCTCTGGTGTAGTCAGCGGGAACCCGGGACCAGACTTCCTCCTTGTGCTGCTCGTTGTTTACAGACCGATTGGGAACTTCCAACACAATCACATGCAGTTTGTGAAATAGTCACCAAATGCAATCTATTGGTTTCGTGTAAGTGGACATGAATTGTCGGGTTTTTTGTTTGTGTGTGTCACGTTTTTTTTTGGGATGACGTTACGCTAAAAACAAAAGTTAGGTTTATGCAACAAAACCACGAACAGTCAGGTTGAGGCAACGAAACCACTACCCTAAAACCACAATGTGGTGCTGAACACTTGTCTTCTGGTTGAAAGTCCTGTTTGTTGGACTCTTCCCCTCCTGCCACCAAAAGTCGTCCTTTTGGATAAAGTACATAACTTGCTCTGACTGTTGCTTTAGTCCACACGTGTCAAACTCAAGGCCCGCGGGCCGAATCCGGCCCGCCACGTCATTTTATGTGGCCCGCGAATCCACCAGCAAAAAAAACAAAAGTTGTTTTTTTTTTAATTTTGGAAAAAAAGTTTAAAGTTAGACTTGAAAATAAAAATATCCCCATGGTCGAAATTATGAGACAGAAAGTTGTGAAGTATTATCACCGTGGCTGGACATTGATTACTTGTCCTAACAGTCACTTGGTAACAATATGGTTAATTAGTTATTACCTCTTTTTTAAAAACAGATGGACAGGAGAGGGAACAGCCCGTAAAGAGGTTTTCCAACAAGTGATTGAGTTGAAAAAGATCAACAAATAATCCCAAAAAGTCCACGAAGAAAAAAATTGATGCAGAGGGAAGAAGATGTAATTTAAGATGGGAAAGAGAATACATGTGTGTGCTTCAAGGAGAACAACGGGTGTGTCTTCTGTGTTATGATGCGTGTCGGTGATGAAGGATACTATTCACGTCGGCATTTTGACACCAAACACGGAGCTAAATTTAGCCTCCAAGAAAAACATCAAATTGTCCAAGAATTAAAAGGCAGAGTGCAATCACAGCAGAATATATTTACAGAAGCTACAGCCCAGTGCACGCTAAAGGTCTGTGAGCAGGTGAGCTCCGACCAGATACAGACTTTTACAAATGTCAGTTTGTGAAGAAACACCATCGCAGACCGAGTTCAGGAACTAGCAGCAATCTAACAACACAGCTAGCTGAGAGACGAGATACATCATCTATCAGTGTTTGTAAGAGGCTGAAGGCAGACCTGACTCTGTGAGGAGCTCTTGGATGTAGCTGCCATGCACGGGACGACGGCAGGGACATTAGTGATGCAGAGAGGTGACAACAATAGCTTTGAACAAAGTCAATGTAATAACTTGTGTTTGATGATATTTGTCTTTGTTATTTTCTTTAATAGTTTGATCTTTGATAGAGTAATGTGGGTTTATTAACCCTAAATTAAAATGATTTATGTTATAATAACAGAAATGTGCTTAAATATCATTTTACATTTATATAACTGCATGTACAATATTTTTACACTTGAATAAACAATAATCAAATGCAGAGACAGTTATTTAACAATGTTAGGAGTAGTTACATTTGTACAGTCTTACAGTTACAACCGGCCCTTTGAGGGAAACATGATGCTGATGTGGCCCGGAGTGAAGATGAGTTTGACACCCCTGCTTTAGTCACATGGATGTATTTCATTTTTGTATCCACCATGGACGAAGCTCCTCATTGACTTTCCATCGGCATTATTTCCACCCTGAGCGGCACGAAAAAGAAAAACTGGACAAAAGACAATTTTCACGAACTGCCTTGATACAGGGCTGAAACTTCAGATGAGAGACTGAAGTTGGAGTTGAGAGACGCCGTGTACGATGGTGGGTTCCCACATTGAATATGTTCAGCCTCCTTTTGCTCTCCACAAAGAGCGCTTGAACGTGATTGGTCAATACCTCTCGGACTTCAAATAGAAACCAGAAGTCTTCTAAAGACAAAATCTTGTCCCGTCTGCATCCAACTACAGAATCTGTTTTAAAGAGATTAGAAAACGGATGAATCAAAACTCAACGCTGTACACAGAGAGAAAGAATCCCACAAGACACTAAATGTAGATGTGAGCACGGCCTGCGAGGATCACATGAAAGAATCTAAAGTAATGAATTCCTTTAAACACACAACAGTTCAAACCGTTACTTCCTGCTGCTCACTTGGAGCCACCAGAGCACAAAGTTGCTTACGGTTCAAATTAAAGCAAAAAGTATAAAAGCGCGATGGCTGTTCACCTTCCGGTGATCATTGAGAGGAACTCACAACACGTGTCACTCTGGATTCGACTGCCAGCCACACGCAGTTCATCCACCTTTCTTTATACGCGTCTATATCGGCTCCTAAATCAACTGTGTTTACGCTGCGAGGGCCACACTGACGTGGATCGCTGTGATTGCTGCGTACTGATGTAAACTCGGCTCTCCGTTGGTTCATGTTTCAGCCCCGGAGGCCGAAGTGGCAGCTCTGTGTCGAAACATAGAAACGCTGGCATGCCCCCACACACACACACACACACACACACACACTGCAGGCCACGGGGAAAGAAAGGAGGAGTGGGTCATGTCATCGGAGTTGGAGTCTAATTTAGGAAGGCTGAGTAGAACATAAATGTGTGTTCACTGGTCTGTCAGAGCATAAGGAGGACAGAATGACATTTGGTGAAACTACGGCGCTGATGTCTTCATGTAGCCGAGGCCGTGTGTCTTTATCTGCACATTGGGAATGTTGTTCGTCTCTTCTGACTGAGTGCATTCATATCAATGAATATTTTCCACTGCTGTAGGTGGTATTTATGTGAAGATACAACACGGTCCCACTGCAGATCGTGAAATAGTCACTGATTGGTTTCGTGTACAGGGACACAAATATCAGGACGGCATTACGCTAAAAACAAAAGTTAGGTTTCGGCAACGGAACCAACAGGTACAGTTTACAGACCCAACCTCAGTGTTTACATGGTGTTACATTAAATCACGAACACAAAAGAAGCCTTAAATGCTGTTTCACGACGCCTTAACATATTAATTCAACAGCTTTCTGTTTCATATTAAGTATTTAGCAGCAACTGCTGTTTCTGTCTGTATTCTACATTGGACATTCCAGTGTTCATCTCTACGGCGAATGCTTCTCCAACGTGACACTTGGTTCACCTCTCGGCACAGATTCCTGACTTTAATCTCCCGTATCTGATCATTGTGTCGATCCCGTTCCTCTGTTTACTCTGGAAACCGTTGCCTAAACCAAACTTCCAGATGATTCATCATTAATAATTCAGCTCCAGCACAGCTCTTCTGCAGTCATGTAAAACTTTGTATACATTGTTCCTGCCAAAAGTGTGTGTGTGTGTGTGTGTGTGTGTGTGTGTGTGTGTGTGTGTGTGTG
>NW_022280242.1:76112-86477 GCF_004355925.1 Anarrhichthys ocellatus | reverse complement strand
GTGTGTGTGTGTGTGTGTGTGTGTGTGTGTGTGTGTGTGTGTGTGTGAGAGTGTGTGTGTGTGTGTGTGCGTGTGTGTGTGTGTGTGTGTGAGAGTGTGTGTGTGCGTGTGTGTGTGAGAGAGTGTGTGAGACACAGGTGCAGTTGGTGAGTACAGCGAGATGTCGTAGCCCACATGGAGTTGCGTTTCACCACACTTTGTCAAAGATGCAAATGAAGCAGTAAATCAACATTTCCCGCAGCGCTCTTATCTGTGATCACCATCTTTGTGTCTCACTGATGAACACAAACACACCTTTGCTCCGCTGCTACCAGCAATGACGACACCTGTAGCGATGCTAATGTAGCTTCTGCTCCTGTTACAAAACAGTTCACCAAACACGGTGCAGGTTTTAGGAACATGCATTAGAACCTGAGGGAATGGAAAGATGTGGGCTTTCACCAGGCAGGGAGGGTGTAGAATACAACACCATCAAAGTCTGAGTTCTTATTGTCAACTTTAAATCCATCAACACCGACTTCACAAAGAAGCAAGAAGCTCGATGGAAGTGCACATTTTAAAATGATAAAGCATCAGCTTAAAGGCAACGTAAATGAAGATAATACAAACTATCATGTTGAGCCTGTTCTGAATGTAAATGGATGTCAAAATATGTCGCCATATTATAAATGGCCAGATAACGTGCAGGCTGCACTGCTGACTGTTTTATTGTGTTTCACTTCACAAAGAAACTTCAGGTTTTACTTTTAAACAACCGAACAAATCCGTAAATCGACACACGTCGGGTCAAATTAAACAGAGATTTTCTTGGAATGTCGTCCTGTCATAATCTCATCTATTCTTGTTGAAGGCAAAAAATAATATTTTTAGTTTCATGTTTGGTGTTGATGGGATTCAGGAAGCTATCGGTACCAAGTTTGAAAGTTCAACTGGGAAAACTGCCACATTAAAATGAGGATATCTTCCGTTCCCCTACGTTTTATTTTACATGTTTATTTGTGATTGGTTGAAAATCAACCTCTGTGGGGCTGAGTACTGCCTCTAACTGCTGAAGCGATCTGACAGCAGCCAGCTTGTCCACGTCTGCGGTGACAGCTCAGACTCGGTTTCGTGACTCATCACGTGAGAAGGAAAACATGCAGACGTGATTTAGGTTCATAGTCTTCACTCGGCTGCTGGCACACGGATCATGTAGGCTACAACATCGCTGGCATACACCGATTTGTGGATATGAAGACAACTGTTGGGGAAACATCTACGGCCTTCGCTGTATTTCCCTGCGTGGCAGAAGTGTCACAGATACATTCCAGTCATCTAATACAGTGAGAGGATAAAATAATTCATCGTGACCTCGTATCGAGGTTAGGAATGTTCTGTGATGTCAATATTTGTAATTAGTGTGCGAGATATCTTACTGTCTAAGCCGTAAGCTGTCCTCTCGTATCACTGTTCCTCCCTTCACATTTCAGTGTGCATCCTAAAATAGACCGGACCACCACCGGGTCCTCATACAACGGTTCTTACATCCTACAAAAAGTTACAAATTTTTTCAGGATTTTTCCTGCAAAAGCTGGCAGCGCATATCAATTTTCACTCATTACATACATACAGTCTTTTAAAAATACACTACCATCTTCACAGGAAAAGTTTTAGGCAGCAAAAACAGCTTAAGTTGGGCGTACGAACAGATTGTGCTTTGGATAACCACTGAAAACATCAATATGGACTTCTCGTTTCACACGGGGAACGAACAGCGGCCTCCTGACTGAACGTTGGCTCTTGGTTGGACACATCCATCGCTCTCCCGCTGTGTGATTTATCTGTGTTCATACTTAAAGATCACGTGGATAACATATGGAAATAAATATAGTGGTATATCTACCAATAATGCAACATCATTTTTCGTTGGAACTGCTACGAATGCCGGATGACACCAGCCTGCACACAACAGATGTGTTCTCACTCAGCTAAGGAAAACAATCAAATTAGAAGATCATTTAAACCGGGATGCATTTTTTAAAATGAGTGCATTCACTTGATTTACCGGCGACGCTTTGCTTTGCTCTGATGTTTTTAAAGGGAAATGATCAGTCGGAGGGCAATGTGAATATTTAGTGGCTTGACTCTGGGTGCTTCAGCACTTATCCCTCGTTTATCACAGACAGTCACAGAAACTGTCTCCGCTTGCATTTAGCAACACAATTTACCTTTTGCCACTTTGCATGCAGTCTATTTGTCACTTTAATCCGGGCGCCGCGCGTTCCGTCTTCCCTCAGTCGGCCGGGCCGTCCGTCAACTCTGGGCTGCATTAGAGCTCTAACGAGGATCAGAGGCGCGCTCTTCACTAAGATGCATGAGCGCACGTGAACATCGTGCACAAACACACATATTGACTGTTTCACACATTACTAGTGTGCACTCACAGACGAACATATACATAAACACTGACACGCCCATGAGACACACAGCGATAACTCTTATCTAATGCAACAACAGTGGAGATGCATTCACCATTACCTTCATCTTCTAGCAAAATGGCCTCATATACATAATTATTAGTGTCTTTCCCTGCATTAATAATAGTGATGAGTTCATGCATAGCCATTACAGCGACACCAGAGAGTCTGGATACTTTAAAAACTTTAGCGTACACAACAGCATCATGCCAAGTGAGCAAGAGGTTCACTGGAGCGGAGACGCTGGTGGTGCAACACAGTCTCAGTCTCATGGCAGTTCGTGAAATCGTCACTAAATGCATTCTATTGGACATGTAATGTCCGGTTTTTTCGTGTCCTTCAGAATTAGTGGATTAATGTGAATAATCTGTGTTTCGTTATCCAAGCTTATCGGTGCTTTGTTGACATAGCCGGGCCACTTGCACATGCTTTTAGTGCATGTTAGCGTGCCCCACTCAGGCAAACACTGTTACCTCTGTCAGCGCTGTTACCTCTGTCAGCTGTTACCTCTGTTAGCACTGTTAGCGCTGTTACCACTGTCAGCACTGTTACCTCTGTCAGCGCTGTTACCTCTGTCAGCTCTGTTACCTCTGTCAGTGCTGTTACCTCTGTTAGCACTGTTAGCGCTGTTACCACTGTCAGCACTGTTACCTCTGTCAGCTCTGTTACCACTGTTAGCGCTGTTACCACTGTTAGCGCTGTTACCTCTGTCAGCGCTGTTACCTCTGTCAGCACTGTTAGCGCTGTTACCACTGTTAGCGCTGTTACCTCTGTCAGTGCTGTTACCTCTGTCAGCACTGTTAGCGCTGTTACCTCTGTCAGCGCTGTTACCTCTGTCAGCGCTGTCAGCACTGTTAGCGCTGTTACCTCTGTCAGCACTGTCAGCGCTGTTACCTCTGTCAGCACTGTTAGCGCTGTTACCTCTGTCAGCGCTGTTACCTCTGTCAGCGCTGTCAGCACTGTTAGCGCTGTTAGCTGCAGGCTCACCTCCGACATGTTGAGAGCTGTTTTAGAGGCAATCGAAATGTTCCCAATCCCGCATATACTACACCTTTATACATGAAGTCATGTCTTTGAGGATAAATCAAGTAGCCTAGTTTAATGATTTCTGCAGTGTGGAACATTTATATCCACACGTTTGCAAAACGGTTCTCTATTCAAACTTTTTTAGAAAATGAGGAACAGTAACACACACAAAACCGCCTCTGTGTGCAACTATAACCTTTTGAAATAACTTCTAAAACATTTCACGTCTGTAAATTTCGATCTGGAAATGCAGCCAGGCCTTCGCTGACAGCATCTGTCTGCCATGAAGGTTGTGAGCGCTCTGGATCCATGTCAGGCTGCTCCGCTGATGATGCCGTCTCCCTCTCTTTGATTTCCTGTCTGGGACAAGGAGTCGCTGATGATTTCCACCAGCCTCCCAGTCGTATAAATCAACCAGGAAGCCCCAGACACTGGGACTAGCACCAGACCAGTGCCAGGAGTGGTTACAGCACGGGGAAAGAATCACGTGACTTGGGGTTAAAGGGTGATGCTGTAAATTGAAGGGGAACCTCCCCTGCTTGGTTAGTTTTAATCATGCTCAAGTTGCTCTTATCTCACACTAGTTTGGGGCTCAAAGGGGATTAAAGCACAACGTCTGATCCTGGATTTTATATTAAGGCATTAAAGAGCAGCAGTGTCTTTAGATTTGTTGGTGCTAGCTTTGATCGAGGGCCTTTTTGGGGCAGGTGCAGCAAGTGGGGCCAGGGCTGGAACAGCTGCGATGGGATCAAGGGAGAAGGGGGGGGGGGGGGAAAGAGAGAGAGAGATGAGAGAGAGAGGAGTTTCTTCTGAGCTGCTGCCATGTCATGTACATCTTCCATAAATCTCTGTCCCAGAGAGAGAGAGAGCAGCTACGTTTGCAGTTCATTTGCTGGCCGTCTCACCGTTCTGCCTTCCCCCCCCCCAGAGCTGTTTATTTTCAGCCCTCAACATACTCCAAAGGCCTGTGAAGTAATTATTTCATAAAGTTACACCTCTGCTGTCACGGATGACCACAGTTGGCTCACACTTGAAAGCAAGAGGCCGGTGATTAACGTCAGAAAGAACATCACGGCTCCCTCAATTTGTAGAAGAACCTTCTGCATGACAAGTAGAGGAGGAACATTCTAGCCTCCTGTACCAATGCCAATCAATCCATTATTATTAGCAAAAGATCTTCCTGTTGTACAAACATACTGAACAAGATTTATACATCTGAAGTTGACATTTGAGGATTGTTTGCGTGTGCATGAGGCAGCCTCTCAACATGTTGAAGTAATAACGAACCGTTGAGCTGTTTCTCGTTTTGGTCCGTTGAACCTTTGAGACACACGAGGTTGTAGAAGTCCAAACTTCACCCTGAACGTCTGAGACTACAGCTATGATATTCTGCTCTTCTGAATATAAATTACAATATTTTTCCTCTTACTGTTCCCAATTGATTTGACACAGTAATCCTAAACTTCCAGTGGAGGCCGAGGTCTTTCCTGAGAACATAAAGTGAGGACGTTTGTATTTTCACTGGTCAGGGTTTTTGTAATATTTCAGGTTCACACTTTTTATGACCATATTATGCTGTATTCAGTTCATTGAATGTGTGAAAATTACATAAAATATAACTTTGGGAAAAAACTAAAAACTACCAGCACCACTGATCTGGCACGAGCGGATTTGGTTATTAGCAAGTATGAAAAATAAATGATTGATATTTATAAAATTATTATAAATAGGATTAATTGGAGTTCACTCAGAATGTCAAGAGTTAAGGTATGTTCCACATTTAGAGTGAAGGTTTGAATCAGATATTATCACAATAGCTCTTTAAAACTATAACATTTATTTATTTATCTTTAACATTACTGATCAAAAATCAATATTATAAATCAACAAACAACTGTCTCCTTATCTTACTGTCCAGTCTTCATGACTCTGAATTCATACTCGGCCGTCCTCATGTTATTCATATCATCTTTCTCACATTGAATAATAATGCTTCATGTACACAGGAGTGTTTGACATTCATTGACACTCATGTTACAGCGTGCTGTAAGAGATCATAAAGAGGTCAAACATCTCGCACACTGGAGTTAAACGTTGGTTTTTATGGCGTCTTCTTGCTTCTGTAATGGACGCGTGTTATGATGAGATAACTGTGGGAGATAAAGTTAAAAAACAACCACCTTAAGTCACATTTATCTTACTTTAGTTTCAGGTTCTTCAAATGGAATACATGTTTTATTCTGGTGTTATAGTTTCAAGTACAAATGTTGTTATACACATGTCAGGTTGTCTCTTTTTGCCTTCGATTTATATATTTTAACAAAGAGCTCCTTGGCAAACAAACAAATTATTTACTTTACTTTTTGGAAATATTGCAAAATGACTTTCATAAAGAAATATACTCTCAGAAGACTGGAACAAGTTTAAGGGCTGGACATTCCCTGCAGCAGTGTGTTTAAAATCATACGTCAGTGATACTAAATAATAATTTAAAGCAGCCATTAACCGTCTGCAAGCGTTCCCGTAGACACGTGCGTCAGTATTTCCTCCTCTTCCCCTTTTAGACCCCGTTGGCGCAGCGACTTCCAGGTTGTTTTAGAGCGACGTGAAGTTGTGCTGATTTACACACTGAGATAAAAGCCTGTCGTAGCCATCCATCTTAAAATCACATGCCTCTACAGAGCAGCTGTGTGTGTGTGGGAGAGAGGGAGGTTACGGGTGTCTCAGATGTAAAAGCATTAACATGGCAGTCCTGTGAAAATACACACTTGCACCCAAATATACTGTAGATGCTATAAATTGTGTGGACAGAAAACCGTACAGACTCTCCGTGTGCACACAAAGATCCCTTCAGTGCCGCTCGTCAGGGAATGTTCACCCCGATCATAAAAGTGCCGAGACACAAGGGCATAGTCAGGCCCATCATGATTTTCAGAAGTTATAAATAGAGGAAAAGCCAATAAACATTTATGGAGCGGGCCGTAAATCGCCTGCAGTGTAAACGCCTGACAATACGTTCTGTTATCCCCACAATGTCATCTGAGTGCCCTTTACTGGTGAGGCCATCACTCACCCCCCCCCTGCTGTGATCTCAACCCAGCGCTCCCATTGGCCGAGGCTCCAGGGTCCTCTAATCAGATGACCCCCCCCCCCCCATGGGGCCGTGTAACGTCCCGCCCGGCTGTCGTCTCGATGACATCGTGACGCCTGGCCTGAAGTGTGAAACGATGGGGGGGGGACATGTTGTCGTTGTCTTTGATATGCCAGTGTTGTGTTATCAATAAGATTCACTGTGACCTGAAGAGATGTGGAGTGAAAAGGAGATAAAGAAGTCTTTTATTTTGAAAAGAACACACGGCACATGTGATGAAAAATCACTCATTATAAGCAAACATCTCTTTGCATGTTTAAGTGCTTTATAGATGAATATATGAGGTCATCTTAAACTCTGCTGCTGTCCAGTGCTGTGAAACTTCACACACGTCGTGAGTTTCATTGGTTATGAGGGAGTTTCATTTTATCCTTCACTGTAACTTGAACATTCAACCTGTTCTCACTCCCAACTCAGATACCGACTCTTGGTCTGCGTCAGATGCCCCCCTTTAATGTCTGTATGAGACTCCTCAGGCTTTTACCTTCAATGTAAACCCATCACTGTCATAATCAGTTTATTAGTATAAAGACAGTCTGTGTCGTCGTAGTTTGAAGGCTAAGCGTCTGTATGTAACGGATTGGAAGGAAGAACGTGTTGGAACAAATAATTAATGAAAACTACAAAGATTGGCGACCGCGGCTAAGTGGAGCGCAGGGCCGTCCATCCCCGGCCCCGCCCCGCTAGTCGCATGTCGATGTATCCTTGAGCAAGACACTTAACCCCAAAATTGCTCCAGTATAGATATAGAAACCCTATAGATATTAATGTTTTCTGCTCATACGTTTTGTAATTAAACGTGTATATATATATTTTATGTACGTACATACAACAGATATAGAATGTCCTTTCTAAATCACATTTGCTTCACTGTCCTCTACGTTGAGGCAGGAGCAAAGGATGATGGGATTGTTCTGTGATTGCTGCAGCGGTCCTGAGCAGTGATGGAGTGTGTTATGTTTTAAAAGCTAATTAGCGTCAGTAGCAGTATCAGGAGCCATCAATCTCAGGCTCGGTAAATAACCAAAATGGACCAAATAACCAAGTTTGGCTGATGATGGTGGATGTAGCCTTTGTTGCTAATGGTGGTCATTAACCTCTCAATGGCTAAATAATAGCATCTTAATTAATTAGTTTCAAAGGGAAAGTTTGTAGTAGAATTTAATTATATTAATGGAGGGAGGGGGGGGGGGCAAAGGTGCACAGCAAGAGGATTGGCAAACGTGTGCACGGACGTTAAATCTGATGTGATTACACTGGTTGCGGCGTGTGCACGTGTGTGGCCTCATATGTGACTTCTCCTGTGCTCATACGTCTATTAATGCACACACACACACACACACACACACACACACACACACACACACACACACACAACACTCTCTAGACTCACGTACATGTCGGTCAGATTGTGATGCTTTGTAGTCCAAAGAGAAGAACTTCTACCTCTTCTAGCCTCTAACAAGGCACAGTGTTGAGTTAATGTCTCCCAATAAAGCTCAGATGTGCTGTGTATCCTACTCTTTGTAAATGCAACTTGTCAACAGTCAGTTCTGGTAGTTTAACTGTAGCATCTTGTGTCGATACGCGGAGGTATTAAAAATACAGACATATAATCATGTGCCTCATGTTCTCACTTTTCTTTTACATATTTTAATTGTGCTCCTCTGATGCTCATTTATGATAAACTGTTTAAAATCCATGTCCCTTAAAGAGCCAGTGTGTAGCACGTCAGAGGACCAATTATCAGAAGTGGAACATAATATTTATAGCTATTGTTTTACATTAGCGTATAACCACCTGCAACTAAAATCATTGTGTCGTGCTTAGCTTAGCATGAGCTCTTCATACATGATGAGCAGGTCTTCTTCACAGAGTCACCATGTTGCACCGCCATGTTTCTACAGGAGCCCAGAATGGACAAACCCTGACTCTAGAGAGAGACTTTCACGTTTTTGTGTTACCCAAAAGAAGAGTGTAAAATCTGACTTCTGTTGCACCTAAAGTAGTTTTATTATGGTATGGACGGGCTCTGAGCAAAGTGAACCGTGTTGTCTCAGTGCGGGAAAGGGAGGAGTGAACGGTGGAGTATTCCAACCCAATCTGACAGGAAGGCCTGTAACATCTCCCTGTTTTATTATTAGACCTTTTTAGATTTAAGACGTCATTTAGGTTTAGCAACAAAACCACTAAGTTAAGGACAAATTGATTTTGTGGGATATCTGTGAATTAAAGCGCATTCATTTTTGGAGTTACAGCTACGAACACTGGATGAGAAGAGCCTGCTGAGGGTTGACAATAATGGAGAAACAGCACCCATGTTGAGCCTCTTTGCTGCTTTATAATCATCACATGGCCTCATGCAGTAAATCTGCACTGAGAGTCACAGCGGATTAAAGCCTAAATCTTAAATCTCAGAGCAGAACGTTTTTTCTGACCACCGCCTGCTGGTTTACTATTCCTGTCGCTCGGCTGCCGACCAGATAAAGACGTCCTAATTCAGTAGCTTCAGCCTCAGTCCACCCTGAACCCTACGCATCCTACGCAACTCGCTATTTCTGCTCTCCATTCGAATCTTTTTTATTTTTAATTTTTTTAATATCCTCTTCATCTTCTTCTGCTTGACTCCACTTCTTCCGCTGCTTGTAGGCCTTCTCCTCTTTATCCTCCTCCTCCTCCTCCTCTCTCCGGATATAAGGACAGCCGGATCTATCGCCAGGCCCTGCAGATATACTGAGACCAAATGAGAGCCTTTGATTTTCTAATAACATTAGACTATATATATATATATTTATACTGTGTGTGTGTGTGTGTGTGTGTGTGTGTGTGGTGAGGAGTGTGGAGATCCGATGGCGGACTCAATAAGAGAAGAAGAGCTGAGATTTATTAGTGGGACACAAGTCCAAAATCAATCAGGTGATTGAATCAGGATATTATTGGTCGTAAATTAGAGAGTTGTTTATGTCAGAGAGGGGAGGAAGAGGCCGAGTGCAGAACAAGGAACAGCAAGGTAAGCTGGTTGCAGAGCTTATCTGATTCTTTATGTCATGACCAATCCATGCCCCCAATAGTTAGCCTCGCTGGAATGCATCTTTCAGCGACACAGCCCATCTTTTATATCGTAAGTAGTGCAGCGTGCACTTTCTTATCCCCGGGTTCATTTCATGTTAGACGTCTCAGTCAGAGGAAACCTTGAGACGGCATAATAGAATCAGCAATGAACGCGCAAAACAAATAAACAAATGTGGATGAAGATGAAGAGTGGGTTTCTGAAATTAGCAAGCTTTGAACATAACTGAATAAAAGTTAAAATACTGAACTTGTATCTTGTGAGGAGTGTGTTGCAATTCCTTTTTATACTCGACTGTTCAGGCTGGTTTCATGCAGCAATAGCAACAAAACCTATGAAGGATAATGCATGTAATTCATAGATATCCAACAAAGTCTTTTCCTGTGTTATCCACAAAATGAGGACGTATAAAGACAGCTGACGCACACACCAGAGGTATGTGTCCAACCACAGACTGTATATAAGAAGTGGACGTAGTCATCGTGACGTCACTCATCGGTTTGTGGACTGATGTTATGAAGCCTCAAGTTCGACCATTTTGCCGTCGCCATATTGGCTTTTTTGCAACCGATAAACAGAAGTGACCATATCTGGACTGAGGAGGAGTGACGTAGCGACGCCGTATACGTCTCTGGTAGAGACCTGTCAATCACCGTGTAGCC
>NW_022280242.1:51206-75712 GCF_004355925.1 Anarrhichthys ocellatus | reverse complement strand
ACAGGTCTCTACCAGAGACGTATACAGCGTCTCTACGTCACTCCTCTGCATTCCAAATATGGGAAATTCTGTTCATTGGTTGCAAAAAAACCAACATGGCGGAGGCCGTAATCCAAGATGGCGACGGCAGAATCGGAAAACTCAAGGCTTCAACACATCAGTCCACACACCAATGGATGACGTCACGATGACTACGTCCACTTATACAGTCTGTGGTTGTGTTTACAGTCTTTGACCTGAGGTCCAAAGACTTCAGGGTGGACCTTTTTAATTGTTATTACATCACACGACCCTGGTGATTAATTGTCCTGCAGTTGTTCCTGTGAATCTGAGGACGATCACACACTGACTTCAGGAATCAATGTCTCCTCATACAGCAAACACGCAGACGTTTGATGTAACCTGCTCCGTCTTCCAGAACCTTTTTTTTTTTTTAATGTCAAAACATTCTGGCACTTTTTTCATCGTCTTATGTGGTACATTTCACCATCTGGGATTTAAAACAAACCATCAATAGTGTTTGCGAAGATGATTTAAAGCAGGCCTGGCTCTCATTTACAAATGTCTGGAGCTCTCAGATGTTGGGAAACGTCATCTCTCTCTCCATCAATAGAGCAGGAAGCAGATAATTATTACAGTGACGATTTTCCAAGATCTTTTGAACCCGTCTCTTCTTCCCTCCTTTGTCTTCTCTCCGTCTGTCGTTAAACGGCCGCTCTTTCTCTGTCCTTCCCCAGACTTCCTGTTTATATATTTTGTCATATTTTCCTTTAAAACTCTTTTTTTTCACCCTTTTTTTACTTTTAACTTCGACAACATCATGTTTTCATCTTTGAAAAAGCCATCAGTCATTTGATGGCTACATGTTTCAATGAAAACATGATGTCAAGGAGTGAGAAATAAGCTGGTCAGCTATTGTTCTCCAGCACAGATCACATCACATGTTTGCTCTCTCTGGGATGTTGTGTGTGTTGTAACCGTAGTGTCAGCTCTGTGGAGACTTCTTTACGTAACCGTTCTCTATAATACTTTCTCTCTTCATCTTTTCCCACCAAGTGTTCAACTTAAACAGCTTCTTCAAGTTTAACAGAACAACAAACTATTTCGTATATTGCCACTCAGTACTTTGTACCACAACTTGTAATAATGTGTCAAAACAAAATTCCAATAATTTATTTAGTTTGTAGGTTCACGGAACGACTTGGTTAGGTTTAGGAAAAGAACTGTCGTAAGTAAAGTACGGAAGTTACGTAACAAGAGTGAGGAAAAATAACTCCATTTTTGACTTGGTTTCAACAAGACATGCACAGCTGTCTCCTGGGTGAAGGTATGTTTGTTTGACCTCCATCATCCCACGCTGGCATTCTCTCTATTTATTATATCTAATAATGACCCTGATGGGTTCACATTGGAGTCAGTTGAAGGCTGTATGTAGTGGTTCACTGACATGTTGAAAACAGGACAAGGCGTTCAGCAAACAGTTGCCTGAAGGTTGGAGGCGTCGTTGGTCTCATTTTAGCTTTACTGCAAGATATCCATGAACTGGAGCAGGCTGGTCTCATCTACCTACGAGAAATAAATGCGCCGTAATTGGTAGGTATCCCACTACATTATTTAACATGTTATCCACGTAGTAATATATGAAGTATACAGACATCTTTCAGCCACACATGCTTTTGGCCTTACAGATACAGATGAACTGCTATAACAATTTTAGTGGTGAATTGCAGATCCGTGTGATTGTGTTTCTATATTCTGTATTTTGTGTCTGTTAGATTCATAAACAAAAACAACTCCTAATAGACAGAGAAGGTGTTGTTCTTCCAGTAATCCTCACACTGAATGAGTAATGTCTGTCTGTGTATAGTTTTGTCTGTGTACTGTCATCTCTTCCCTCCTTCCTTCCCTCTATCTCCTCCTTCCTCCATCACCCCATCCCTCCCTTGCTCCTTCCTGCCTTCCACACTCCCACGATCTTCCCTCCCTCCTCATCTCCTCCCTTCTTTTTTTCTTTCCCCGTCTGTTCCTTTTTTTGCGCCCTTCCTTCCTCATTTCCTCCCTTCCCCTCCCTTTTCTTTCCCCATCCCTCCCTCTCTCCGTCTGTAACCAGGCTGTATCAGTCACAGTAGGGTTATTTGTCTATCAGTTACAAGGGCACGTCTCTGCCAAGAGTGAGATAACAGAGGATGAAACCATGTGGTGGTCCTCTTTTCTCTCCTACTCTCTCTGTACGTCTTCCACTCTCCTTTTGTCTCACCCCTGTTTCCTCTCTCATTTTTTCCCTCTTTCTCTCCATTTGCAAGACTACACACACACATTCATATTCTCCCCCTCTTCTTCTGTCTTCTGTTTGTGTTCATTAACCCAGTGCAGCGAGCTGGGGTCTGGTCTGGGCCTGAACAGAAGAACACTGGTCTGGCATGGAGCCTGGCATTGGCCCTGATGCTCTATTACACACACACACACACACACACACACACACACACACACAGGCATGCACACATTGCACAAAATGCTGCAGACACCCTAGCATGTATATGTGGAGGAAACACAAAAAAAAACACAAACATGCATGTATGTACAGACTCACGCACATGTGCACACTTCAAACACCTTACACACACACACACACACACACACACAGAGGCCTCCCATCCATCTCAGCTCCTTGATTAGATTAGGCATTATTAATGGAGGGCCTGTGAGCCGAGCAGACAGCAGGGTCACACCGAGTTTAATTCCATTCTCAGATAACTTCATTTGGCCTGATGCGATTGTTATTGCCCCGGTGCTAGATGTTTATAGGAAACAATAGCCCCCATAACACATCCAGACATCCTATTTAAAGAGGGTCAGCCAGGGGCATTGGATACAGCAGCTCCTCTTCCTGCCGCGCGCCGAGTCCGGCGTTGTTGCTGATTTAAGGGCTCGGCCGTGGAAAAAGAGCTGGCGCATTGAAATGTGCTACCTTAGCTACGCGCGCGCCATCAACGGGGGTTCCTGTCGCACATATAAGAGGTGAAGTGAAAGCAAAAGGATGCGGTGCTGGAATTTGGTGATGACCCTTCCATGTCGCTTTTAGCGAGCAGTAAATCTATTTTTTTATTGGTTCGTCACAGGGAGCTCTCTTACAAAGAACAAACATTAAGCGTAGATGGCACGGATTTATTATGTGTGGCCGTCGACAAGGAGAGTAAAGCTGTCGCAGGGAGAGTGACAGAGGGGGAAAGAGGAGATTGATACCACTCTGCATCAGAGAGGAGAATGTAATTAAAGTGTGGGATTTTGGTTCTGATGAGAAACACAGATAGATATCAAGATTTGAACGCGGTCTTAGAATCCATCATCAGCGACCGCACGATTTGCTGTGACTTGAACCACATAGTTGAATTCAGGGGGAAATGGCGCCCTCAAAAACATCCAAAGGACCTGATCACCTCGTCTACGTTACTGCTTGAAAAACTGAGAGAGAGAGGGAGAAGGGGGGAGAGAGAGAGAGAGGGCGAGAGAGAATCAAATGAGCCGCTCTCTCTTCGTCGACCTCATTAATGGGAGCCGGGTTTCACGTCTGAAACATTACAGACCATTCCTTGGTTTTCATTTAGAATCTTCTTACGCCATGTCACGTTACTGTTATAGCCACTGACATTTCAGTCATCACCTCATCGGGGGTGAGGTAATGCCTTTTTTTGGTGGCGAAAAAACAATGAAAAGGCACTGGAGGCTGTCCAAGAGCTGTTAGGAGAGAGCTTACCATGTATCGTGTTGCTGCTCTGTAGTCCTGTTAGCGCTAGCGTGCTGCTGATGGACCGTTCTGTGCGGGTGGGTTGGTCAGAACAGAGCCAGTATGGAGGCCCCCCCTCCCCCCCTGCAGATCCAGTTTCCCCGTGATGGATGGGTTTGGCTGGAGACTGTCGGTGGAGCTATGACCTTGTTGATTGCGTGCATGTTTCATGGGGCGACGCTGTGGATCGAGGCTGCAGCTCCACTCTCACCCGGCGTCCTCTCAGGCTTCCTCTGATACGATCAAATCCACTTTAATTGCCAAGTATAATAAATGTGCAGGAATTCTCACACTTGCAGCTCACAGTACACACTAACACACACAATACATGGTCAACTGGGGCACTTGCTGTGTAAATGTGTTCACGGAGTACTATTCATAGATTTATGAATTCAAGACAAAGCTTTTCATTACATTAGATTTACTTGTGTTGTGCTAACTTCTTTCTCTACCGATAGTGTGTTAGTGTATGTGTGTGTTTACATGTGGTGAACAGGATTTTTCACGTGTACACCATAGAAATAGAATCGGAAAACAGACATTGATTGTTTTTCGTGGTTTATTTGACTTGTGTAAAAGACAACCGCGATTGTTCTGGTGATAACACGCATAACTAGCGTGCTAATTCCACCATGCTTTAATGCTACACTGGTTGTTGTGTCTCATCTGTGGATAGCAATGTGACAAGAGAGTGTGTTTGAAGCGTTACGTTGTTAATTACTCATTTACTCTCTACCCTTCGTCATGTTACGAGTCAGGCTGGTCTCATCCAGCGTTTGTAGCAATACCTAAAAAAACGAATGCGCCGTAATTCATAGATATGTCAAGAAATTATTTTGTATGTAATCCACGTAATCGAGGAAGTATAAAGATCGCAGAAGCACACACAGGGCAGATGGGAGTTGAGGCAGATGAGTAAAACAAACGCAGATCTGTCATTCCCCAAGAACAACGAGAAGGCAGCGTCGATTTATTTGCCACCAACTAGCGTACTTCAGTAACGTCACTTCTGTAGTTATTTTAACCCAAACAACGACCTTTTCCTAAACCGGTTTCCTGTTTACAAAGGAAGTTTATTTTGAAAAGACCGTTTGCATGTAAAAAGACCCCAGAAAAGAGTAACTTTTCGAAGATATCATGAACCGTTGTATGAGGATCATTGCAATGCTGCACATAAAAATGGCCGCCGCTCTAATCATCCTGCTACGCTGATTTGAAGGGGAATGTCGGTTCTACTCCGACTCTATTTCTATGATTTGAACATATTTAAATTTAACTTAACGTGTAAAATCAACTACAATCTCAAAGAAGAATCAGTTTCACTTCCTCTACCATCATCAAAACCACAGCAGTGTTTTGTCTTTAACGGCCGTGTGCGTCAATTTTTAAGCGCAGCAATGCTGGCAAAGTTTTTGTGTCCTCAAAACCTACACAGGTGCAAGCGGATAAGCCCCATTTAGCTCGTTGTGCATTTGTACCTGATGAAAACAAAAGTGTCGCTGGCTCTGAGATGCGTGCGGTGCTACAGGAAGGAGGAGAGGGAGCTCCCGGTTCCTCCTCACACCTGGTGCTAGCTAGCAGCAGTGCCCAACCCTCGGAGCGCTACGGGAGAGCAGACTCACCGCGGACCGTGCAAGCTGTCGGAAAACCCTTGGTGGCCATAATGAGAACGAAGTGCAATGCATCACACTGCCGGCGCTATTGGAACCAGAGGCATGCTGGGCTTGCAGCAGACGGGAAGAAAGTTAATCACTGACTTAAGGGCTATTCTCAAGTTTTTATCCTCTTTGAAAACGGAGGGAAACTTTGCTCTGGCTGGAAAAGACGAAATGATGAGTTTTAATCTTTGCTCTGCTCTGTGACTGATCATTTAGCCTGTTTGCCTAAAAATAAAGGGATTAAGTTAGAGTAATTAATACGGTTTAATGTAGGAACACTGTTCAGTTTATGTTCTGTAGATCCGTATTTATAGAGCGGATCTATTCTGTTGCTCTATTAATAAAGAAACGTGAACTGTGTTTTACTTTTACACCAGCAATCATTGTGTGTAAATCTCAAAGACTTTGATGCAGACTACTTTTTTTTTTTTTTGCAGTGTGCCGTAATTGATGGTTGTTCTCCAATCAGGGCCCGTAAAGCTGTCATCACCGGTCCGGGCTGCCAGAGGTCGCTCCCTCTGCACTACCTCTGGGTTTGTGTGCAAAACAAACGGCTGCTGCAGATAAAGGAGCGCTGCTTTAAAAACCGAGCAGGAAGTCGATAATGCTCTGGGTTTGTGGAATGACAGGGTTTACGGTGTGTACACTTCACACGCCACCGATTACAGTCGGGAGATAAAGAGGACACTGTTCGGTTCCTGTGTGTGAGAAATGTTTCTGTACTCGGCCTCAATCACCTGCATGCCTTAATGTAGTGTGTGCATGCCTGTGTACTGTATTTCTAGGGCATATTAGTGTTTATGTGCTATATCCATTTAAATAACAGCTAATAAGGTGCATGCATGTCTGTGCTGTAACTGTGCATGTATGAGAGAGAAGGGCCCTGATGCCTGTGTGTGCACGAGGCTGAGGAGGAGCATCGGCCCAGGTGGCGGGCAGAGTACATAATGGAGTAGCCATGCTGAGGTGAATAATTCATATCTGGATGGGAGCTCAGATGAGGATATCCAACATTCTCATATATTAATTTATTGCATGGCAGATGAAGGCTAAAATATGCTGAGTGCTTTATTAGCTGCAGATCTATGTCACTAAAAGGCCTTTGTTTCCGTGAGGTTACAGGCGCCTGGTCTGTTTCTTCTTCTTCTTTGTCCTCCTGGATCAGAGCCAGACTCACTTTATGTTGATTAGGTGTGAATGCCAAGATTATTCATCATGTCACCGCCTTTCCATCTTCCTCTGCAAAAACAGAGAGGAATGAGAGAACTTCCCCTTCATCCCTCTGATAGTACACATAACCGTGTTCAGTGTGATGATTGTGTGATCTTTACTCATGTTTTAAAAGTCCTCCCTCTGGATAACTAAGCTTTCATTATCATCGTACACCATTTAGGAAACTGTTATGCAGATGTGAAAAATATGATAATGGCTCACATGTCGTTTGATTATTATATTTAATACCTGTCGGAGGTTTGGAGGATATTGGAGCTTTAATATGACATAAAGGTTAAAGAAGTTTCTACAAAAGTCCAGCAACACGTGTCAGTGTTAGGTTTAGACAACAAAACCTCTCAGGTTTAGGAAAGATCGTTCTTTGGTTTAAAATAACTGACGTTTGTTGGATCCATCCGCCGCCCGGTGTGTGATTTAGCGATCTTTACACTTCCGCATTCATGATTACGTGAATAATATACCAAACAAAATGTACAATATCTTCGAACTACAAGGCATTATTTTTCGTAGTTACAGCTGCGAATGCTGGATGACACCAGACTGCATTCAGTTAGATTGCATCGTAGAGTCAAATTGGGCATTGGTGCACATTGGTAGTTTGAGCTAAGTGTCTGACGTTTATGCAAATGAAGCTATCCAGCAAATGCTACAGATTTGTTTTGTTGTTAATTGAATTGAATCACTTAGAACTAAATGTGGAACACTGGCACGTAAAGCACATTGGATTAAATAAACAACATGACTATCAGGCCGGCTTTGCTGTCCACAGTCACTCGGCTCCCCGGCTGTCTGATGTTAGTCATTGCAGTGATGTAGTAGCTTTGCTTTCTGAACGTAAGTAAATCCATACCGACCATCAAGCACTAAAAGTGCATTTTTACATTTGATTCCCAACGTGTCCATCTCCGGCACAATGCCCTTGGGAAAGACAAAGCGTGACTTGCTCTCCGCCGCTCTGACCGCTCCAGTTTAATGCGCTCATGTCTATCAGACGGATATGTGAACAAGCAAATTCCTAATTACCCTCCGCAGAATAAGGTGATCGAGTGCTCGAAGAGAAATCTCCTCCTTAAGACTCTTTATAGAGCCGTGTTATGTGCAAATCCATTGCTTTGGAATGGAGGAAAACAGCATTAGCCCAGAATGAGAAGGCATGAATATTGCATCAGAGCTTTGTTATGCTCGGGCTCACGTCCGTCTTAATGGTGCACTTTACCAACTAGCTTTATCCATTCAATGAGTGTGCTTAATGTGAGTGTGTGTGCATTAATGTTAGTGTGTGTGTGTGGGGGGGGGGGGGGGTGTAAGTGATGTGTGCTCAGCTTTTCCCAGTCCATCGACACATTGGTGAACTTTGATCGTGTAAAACCGGATGCAAACTGTCCAAAAGTGATCCAGTAGCAAATTGTTAAACCTTAAACAAACTGTCTTAAAAACTTTATTGACTTCGGTGGAACTGTGATCGGTAAACCTGAAGCGTAAATGTTCCGCGTCGCACGGTGAGCTCGGCATCGACTGGACCTGTGAACGACCAACCAGATAATTCCCAGCGCTTATCTCCCGAGATAACAGCTATGGCTGCTTGTTTAACTTCTACAGCGACCTCTCCGCTGCTGCTTCTGCTTTTTTGTTTTATTCCTCTTCCTCTGTGATCAAGGTCGGGAAACCCAATACCCCCCCGATGAGCTCTGTTTTCACCTGGTCGTCACGGTAACCCCAAAACACGGTTGAGAGGGGAGGGGTGAATGAAATTCCTGCGTGTCATCAATCACCGGCCGACAAAGACGGGATTGTTGTGGTCTTCGGGTGACGCGGTTGGGGAATGTGCTGGCTGAGGCCGAGGCTGGGGGGCCTCGTGTGGTCCGGACCGACCTGGATGTTTACACTGCTCTCCTGACTCAGGGTCAGTTCAGAGAGAGAGAGAGAGAGAGACTGGACCTCCACTCCTCGTGTTGGGTGACAGACGAGGAAGAAGAGATGGCATTAATTCATCTTGGCATTTTTTAAGAAGTGATAAAGTGTCTAACAGTTTTGTATTATCACTGTGCACTTATGCACATGTTTGGCAACATACGTGAACATTAGGACGCACAAACCTGGTCTCAATGAAAGGCGTATACATGGTTAGATATTATAAGGACATTTTGCGTATCATGATGTGATATGATGTGATTATTTTCTGAAAACGTCGATGTTATGTTTCCAAAACCATTTAGTTAGTTTTAGGAAACAACATCAAGGCTGGGCTTAAAATAAGTACGTCAACTAAATGTAAACAACGTAACAAAAAGCACGGAACAGTCACAAACTTTACTTCAAAATAATTCCATTTTAGGACACGAACACGGGTCTCCTGGTTTAAAGTCTTGTCCAGGTTGGTCTCATCCAGCATTCGCAGCTTTACCTACGAAAAATAATACGAACCGTTGAACGAGGATACGCTGGTTTGTTTGACCCGTCCACCACAGGAAGTCCTTCTCACTCCTTATACGACGTCACTTGTTCAGAGCAAATTCACACGTATGTGTTTGCATTGCAGTCAGGACAGACTACATGCATAATGATGTTCCCATTCCTCAAATCTATAGAGCTTTGAAGTAGAACAGCATTCATCTAAATTACCATTCAACATACACTCCTTTACTGTAACCTTCATGATGGCAGCAGGTGTGAATTCTTGCTTTCTGATGAAACTAATGCGCCTACAGGCTTCTCTTTTACTCCAAACTTGACTACTTGTCTTCGCCTAATCATCCACGCATCCTAAATCCTTATTAGCATGTATGCATGCTAACAAGGCTATCAGGAAAGACCATAATGCCCCTCAGCATTCCCACTCTGTAACACTGGGAATCTGGTTCACGTTGGTGCAGCTCGCTGATCCGTCTTGGAGCGTCCGGGTGTAAAACACAGGAGGAAAGAGCTGGTTCTGAGATCATAGGAAGACTTTCCTAAAATGTTGTTGGTCTGTAGTGATGTATCTTATCAATGCAAACGGAGTTTAAAGCCTTCCAAAGTTAATTTTTCTTAATTCTATTTATTGTGCCCTTATGTTTAATTTTCTATATCTACAAAACTACTTTATTAGCCGTGCAAAAGATCAGAAAAATCTATTATTTTTTGACAAAAAATGATCTCTTTCACCACGAAACATTCACATTCTGTGGGAAAGTACTCCGGAGAAAACAACAGTTCTAAAAATATATATTTACGTGTGAATTAATTACACAAAGGACACAGTTGTCATTTTAACAACCCCCCAAAAAAACTGGTTACCTGCTGTCATGCTAGGCAATAAATAATCATATTCATCTCTCGTACTTCTAGCTTGTACACTTTTCTTCCACTCTTTTTCTGTATTGCCTGATGCATCTTATCATCATATTAAATGTAGTTATCTCTTTGTGCACATATCAATAAGTGAGCTTCAGAGATGCTGGTATACGAGGTTTTCTAACTTTGGATAGAGCCAGGCTAGCTGTTTCCCTCTGCTCCCAGTCTCTATGCTAAGCTAAGCTAATCGCCTCCAGGCTTGATATTTATCTTCCCATCGAACTCTCGGCAAGAAATTTTCCTTTAAGTGCAACGTAGAGGAGGAAGAGACGAGACGCACAGGTTGTTGTCACCTGTCACTCGGTGCTAATCGCTGTCGTTGCACAAAAATGTACAGAAACACACGCGTGCAGCGCACACAGAAGAAGTTGCATCACTGCAAAACATGACATCAGTCAGCGGTCTTTGTCTTCCAATAACAGCGACCTTTCCTCTCACGGCTGCTTGTTGTTTCTAAAGTTCAATTCAGCTCCGTTTCCTCTATTTCCTTCATAACGCCACCACAAAGAATGGAGGTCAACACTTTGCACTGTTCTGCTGTTGTACCTGCTTCGCTGAACTTTGACACAAGTACTGCACGAGTACGCCGGCGTGAGCGCAACACAACACACACGCACACACACACATGCACAAAGAAGCTTCTCGTCCTGCTAAAACGTTGTGAGATCAAAGAACTGAATGGAAATCCTCCTCTCGTCTCTCCTTCTGATTTACAGAAGCCAATATGTTCAGGCTTCCTTGTTTTCTCCAGCGGGACGTGTAGCCCCGACAGTAAATCTCTATCACCAATACTCCTCCATATGGCTGCATGAAAATTTCATTGTGGAGAGCCCGAGGCTGAAGGGGCTAGCTGGTGCAGGAAAAACAAGTGTGAGTGCGTGTGTGTGTGAGTGTGTAGTTCCTGAGATGCAGTGATTTGGGGTTGGTTGACATTTGTAGTGGTGGGGAGTTTGTTGTCACAAGGGTGCTGTTGGTGTTTCTGCATATATGTGCATAGAAACCAGGCCATGAGATTTACGATTTAGTGTGATGCCATTTATTACCTTGAAGGAAATTCAGTTTACTGCCACTGAATACAGCCCATCACACACAGTAAGTACTTTTTAGGAGATGATATACTAGTTCATATGTTCCAGACCGCAGGGTTGGACAGCATGTGTGTGTGTGTGTGCAACGCGTTCGATTGGTCGGTGGCTCTGTGCTTTTAATCTATGAGACTACAGGTTTTCCTCTTGCATCTGTTTAGGGCGTGTCAGGGACACCATGTCAGTTTCCACTTATGTGCATTGTGTCTTTTCAAAAGAAAAACTTTCAACGTAGGCTAGCTACGTTTTTAGGTTAACTTCTGCAACAAAACGGGACAAAAAGATTGAGGTTTCGGTAAAAACGGTACGTTTGTTTCGTAACTGTTGTAAGTAAAGTTCATACGTCAACCAGCGTTCGTAGCCATACCTACGAAAAATAAAGTGCAACGAAATGATTTAGTATGTTATCTACGTAATCATGAACGGGGAAGTATAAAGACCGCTAAAGCACATAACAAACAGCGATCCTTCACACAGGAGACCGCTGATCCTTCCCCGTGTGAAACAAGAAGTCTACGTTGACGTTGTTATCAAGTTAAAATGCACAGAAAAATGAGGAGTAAGATTTTGTAAGATTTCTTACGTTGTGCACCAGACACTGAGAGCAGTCTCCTGGGTGAAAGTCCCGTGTTCGTTTGACCCAACCATCCCACACAGACTTTCTCACTCCCGACGGTTGCTCAGTGGCCCTACGCTTCAAACTATGACGCTCTAGGTTCCCCTCGAGCGTCACTCTTCGTGCGTGTCAATATATGCCCGTTTCATGCATAGTGTCTTTTCAAAATAAACGTCTGTCTTCACAGGAAGTTACGGTTTGGCAACAAAACCGCGTAGTTAGGTTTAGTAAAAGAGCGGGGGTGACTTTATTGACTGACTTTAAGACTTCTGTGACCAAATGTCAACTTCTTACTTTTGCACGGGACATGAACAGCGGTTCATCCCGTGTCCGTTTGCAATCTTTTTAAAGATGAAAAACAGAATTTTCACAATTTCTTGGGGAATCTGAGGACTTCTCTCCTTCTAGCTCACTCGATTATAATCGATGCACTTTTCCAGAGGTTACAGATGACATTTACTCTCACATGATGTGTGGGAAGTTTTCTATCACTGTATTGTTTGTGAAATACATTCCTATGATTGTCTAACCTTCACCAGCCTGCGTTGAACTCCATCCATCTGGTTTTGCAAAGCAGAGTAAATGATTTTGAAAATCCTTCATCTGACTCATGCGGGTCTGCAGCAGAATCACCTGCAGCTTCTGAAGGAGGCGGGCGAGTCCAAACACGACGCTCTGCCATCACTCAAACCACGTTTGTTAGACGAAGCAGAATGGAGTAAAGAGGCGAGAGTGAGACGAGCGTATCTTCACTGGTCTCTGGGCTCGTGTGGCTGCAGGAGGAGCCTCGAGCCGTCACACTAGAGGTCACTGTTGTAGTTCCAGAGGAAACAGGCAGCGGTGCTGGACGGAGGCTGTCGAGCACAGATTAACTCCTCACTGCTAAATTGGTTCATTTTATGAATTGCATGCCACAGGTGTATCAGATACATTTCATGCATATGATGGGACTCTTTTGTGATAAAAAAAAATAAATAAATGACGACAAGCAATTCTACTGTTGAGAAAAACCGCCATGAGGTTTCACTGTCTTCATTTTTGTCCAACAAAAATCTAATGTACTGCTTTTCTACAAATTCTTATTTTATTTCCATTTTCACTGCCTAAAACTTGTGCTCCCGCATTGTGTCGTCACTCTCCAGAGAGGCGGAGAGGAAGGTCTTTAATATTTCAAATGAATATGGAGTAAATGTGATGCATTACGTGGCCTCATAAATATACAACACGCTGCTCTAATACGTCCTCTCTCCACCACAGTGTGTGTTTATGGGAGTGTGTGCACGCGTGTCTTGTGTGCGTTTCAGTTTTTCATTTTAAGTAGAATGTGTTGTGTTGTTTTGATGCCTTTTAATCGTCTGAAGTCATTCTCACTGCACAGAAATGTGATTCTTTCTCGTTTGCTGTCACATTTCTCAAAGAAATCAGCTGCAGAGATAATTCATTATTCACATATCACACACCTCGGAGTTGTGACTGTTTCTGCTGTGAACTACATCACCTGTGATTAATCATTCATGGGCTCCATCTGTGTCCCGGACGTTTCAGACTCCGGGGCTTTATAAGACGGCGGGGGAAACGGGGACTGAGGGACGCACTTCTCATGTCCACGAATGAGGGACTTATAGGGTGGACACAGCGGAGCGGGCTTCGCATGCTACGTTAAAAAACCCTCATGAGAGACATTGTTGACTTTATTGCACTCACTAAAGTCACTGTGGATACAGACAACCAGATTCTAATAAGAATTTCTGAAAAGTGGAAGCCGGTTGAGCCGATTTAAAGGCGACGTTCCACGATAGCTGTTATTTCATAATGTTCAGTAGTCAGATTATGGAGGCAAACTGTGGAATCAGGTCAGGTTTTATGAGGACAATCCTTCAGAAGCAGACCACCAGTGCTCCCCGTCATTGTTTTTATTTGTTTCGGTTCCACATCCACATCCTTGATTGTCGAGGAGATTTTTGGCACAAAACCAAATGTTTTAGGGTGGAAAATGCCCGAGGACCATTTGAGGAATTGAATAGATAAAAGCGATAATTCTTTGGTCTTTTTCTTCTTGCTTTGTGTTTTGGCTGGAACAATCCCCGACTTTGGTCGTTACGGAAATGCTGATTGAAAGAGGAATATGGGAAAAATCAGAACACAGATCACATAAAAACACAGATGCACGACGTGCACACACACTAACACGCACAAAGCAGTTTGCGCACACAAACATAGTCTCACTCACACGCACACACACACACACACACACACACACTGCAGTCCTGTGCTTGATTGTCTTACCATCAGTCATTCTACCAAGTGGTAATTGAAAACACATCTCCCCCGGCCCCTGGCACCCATTACAAATAAGACACACTGGGGCTTTCTCCACACAAAACAAAGCACAATAACAAATAGAGTCAGACCGACCAGCAGAGAAGGAGAGAAGCATGCTGTAGTTCTTGGCACAACATGAAGCGAACACACTCTGTGATTGGTGGAGGGCCAAATCCATTTTTCCAAAAAGGGAAAAGAAGAAATATATGATTCCCTGACAAACGAACGCAGCACTTGTCCCGGGCCGATTCATAAATCGTCATATTCTGAGCTCAAGTTTTTTCGAAAGTCTATTAGTTCCGGATGTCTTCTTATCCTCGAGTTTCTCTGAAATCTTAAGAAGCACTCAGAAAGTCAGACGGACACGGAGACGAGCAAAATGTAGAGGAGCAGCCATAGATACACTTACTGTACATTTGACACAGACGCACTGCTAAAAGAAAAGCTCCATCTCAGCATTTCAGTCTGTTATAATTCCGTCGTGAATGTTTTATTTAAAAAGAAAAAGAAAGGGAAGGAATCTGCAGCAGCATTTCTGTATTTCATCCTGATTTGAATCGAGATGTTTCAGGATTTTAAATGAATAGATCTTGTGAAAAAAACTGAATAAAGCAAATTGATGCACTGGAATCAAAACTGTTGTGTCCCTGCACCGACAGATCTTCATTTATTTAAATAAAAAAACAACGTATTTTAAGGACAAAACTAGTACTCAATATCGGACAAAAGAAAAGAGCAGTGTAGCATTGTCAGATTCAAGATGGACACTTCTTAAAAAGGATCAGCATAGATGCAGCAGAACCAGAGATCTAGGTTTTAATTCCAGGCGTTCTCCTTTCTTGTCAAAACCTGAATCCTACATTACCCACAATGCAACTTGCTCGCCGATGGTTGCGTCCAGGCGGTAACCTCCGGTTCTGCCGAGTGACGTATACGGCATCGCTACGTCACTCCTCCTCAGTCCTAATATGGTCACTTCCTGTTCACTGGTTGCGGAAAAAAACAACATGGCGACGACCGTAATCCAAGATGGCGATGGTGAACTCGATGCATCAAAACATCAGTCCACAAACCAATGAGTGACGTCACTATGACTACGCCCACTTCTTTAAATACAGTCCTTGGTTCCGTCACAGATTGCTTGCTTGTAGCGGCTTCTTTCATTTTCAAACGTTCAGAGTCCTCAGCCCCAACCGCCGTTGACTCTCGCTTGAAGAAATCTATCAAATTTCCTCTGCAGCCATAAAAGGCTTTATACAAGTTATTTTTATTTAGTTTTTTTCACACACATGCAGTGAAACTCCCCCAAGACCTGTGAAGCGACATTGTTGTGTGTTATGTTCGGTTGACACACTTCCTCTTTAATGACGGGACAAGATAGAGATTCATAAAAACTTTAATGACCGTTGTTGTTTGCTTGAAATACCTCCGCTGTAAATCTGAAACACGCAGGGGGCAGGAATACATGGATGCATCGCGTCTATACACACACACACACACACACACACACACACACACACACACACACACACACTGTAATGCACTCACTCATGCAGCAGCAAACACACAGAGGACAACAGGTCCTTAAACCGATCACATGTAAAACAGTATTCAAATCGCATTTGTCGTGGCCTGGAGGAACGAGAGCGAACAACTAGACGCTTAATTGGCAGCTGAGAACGAAAACACCTGCGAACAGCCCACGTCTTGTCCATGTGGTCGGACCGCATTCTCCACACACACACACACACACACACACACACACACACGCCATTCAAAACAAAGGCTGATCAGTGAGGCAGAAGAAAAGTGAGGGGGGGTTAGGGTGGAGGAAAAAAGGCGAGGCTGACAAGCAATGATTGATGTTCGCCCATCACGCCAGGCCTGACACTCATCCCTCTCTCCCTCCCTCCCTCCCTCCATTTGCAACAAAGTCAACAGTGTGTGTGTGTGTGTGTGGACGTGTGTTCCAGACTGAAACTCATTCAATCAATAAAGTGAGGCTCTCTGAATCACGGGGGCAATAGCCAGATCGCTGACTAGACAGAAGAAGCAGCGTAGGAGAGCACATTTCACATGTAGATTAAAAACCCGGCCTGGTAACCTTTAGTGTGTGGGCGGGCGACGGTGTGTGTGTGTGTGTGGGGGGGTTAGCAGCATGTAAACAGGCCTTATATGTCAAGGTGGCATGTGTGACATGTTTCAACACTATTGATAGACAAAACCAACAGCGGGGTGACTTGGTCACATGTTGTGTGTCCAATGTGTCTCAGACGCGCGTAACACGACAATCTGATCTCTTTAACTAATGAAATACACGTCAAACAATTGTACTTCTCGGTGTTTCCCATCTATACATCATTGTGCTGCATATTCATTTAATGAAAGCCTTTGATTCTAATAACCTAAACGTTCGGTCTGCAGCAACACACTCAACACACTCAACACACTCCCCCAACCGAGATGTCATGGACGCAAACCTTGGCAACCAGGCTGTACACAATTTGCACACACTTCGCTAAGGCTTACATTGTTAACAACAAGAACACTCACACAACCATAGACTATAAGAAGTGGATGTAGTCGTCGGGACGTCACCCATTGGTTTGTGGACTGACGTTGCGAAGCCTTCAGTTCGCCATCTTGGCTTCTTTGCATCCGATGAACAGGAAGTGACCATATCTGGACTGAGGAGGAGTGACGTAGAGACGGCGTATACGTCTCTGGTAGAGACCTGTCAATCAGCGTGTAGCCCCGCCCTAAAGCATCCCCTGCTTTATGGTCTGTTTGACTCTAAATGGACCATAATGTACTAAATGAACATCATGCTGTATTGAAGAAGACTTGAAACTAGAGATTGAGACCATAAACTCATGTTTACAATGTTTACTGAGGGAATAAATCAAGAGAGAAGTAGAGTCATTTTCTCATAGACTTCTATACAACCAGACTTCTTTTTGTAATCAGAGGAGTGACTACTTCACAAACTGTGTTGTACTACCGTGTTAATATTGTATCTTCTCTCCCAGTTAAGTGAAAAGAATCACTCTTTATGCATAAAAGGAAACAACTCACGTGGAACGATGAACTCCCTCGGATGTAAAGTGTGACTGTCCCTGGACACTGAACACCAGCCTCCACTGCGCGTGTGGATATCAGCTGCAGGGTTGAACCCTCCCTGTTGGCTCAGATGTCGCCCCTGTTGACGACGTCTCTTTACATCCTGCAAACTTGGCGACTGACTTACCCGCCAAAAAAAACGGGACTGTTTCCTTAAACGTGTGGTGGAATTCCCTCGCTGCCTGAAACGCTCCGATTCACTAGCGAAGACTTTACAAAGAAGAACAAAATACAAATCTGCGTCTCGCTCTCAGCGGAGAAAACACGGAGCAAAGCCTTGATGGAAATGTTTCATTTCTTTTCCTTCCCAACAGGTGCTAAACGAGCTGCACGGATCTCTGGATTTGCATCTTTAGTTGCTTTGTTGATTCGGTAACACATATTTGCATTTGGAAACAGCTCGAGTAATTTGACTGGGGACTCCCAATTTGCCTTTGAGGAGAAGACGGCGCTGCAAACATTGCTTTGCTGCTGCGAGCTGGCATTCCTTTTCCTCCGCTTCTCTCCTTGGCATACATTGTGTTTGTGAGTGTGAGGCAGGAAAAAATAAAAAGGTGTATATTAGTGAACATAACAAAGAATTATCGTCGTACAGCTGTGTGAGAGCGTGTTGATCTTTTGTCCATACGAGCCTCTTTGCACCTCTTCTGTCCGTCATACTTTATCAGAGCCAGGAAATGGAAGTAATGAGCAGACGGCGCTGAGCTCTGGACCGGGACCAGCCTCTGGCTCCAAGCAGAGGTTTGTTCTTTGTGTTTCAGCTCTGTTCTCCAGAATTACATTCCCATACAGCCAGACTGCATTGTGGTTGACTTAATGAGGGAAACATATTTAGTCACGGATTACAAACTATAGCAAATCGAGTACTTTGGTTGCCTGAAGATAAAGTATTTTGTATTCATTTCATACCAAACCATGATGTTTTCACTAAAGTTAAACACGTATGTTTGTGGTGTTTCTTATTTTGTTTCGGTTTAAATCTGCAACCGACATCCGGGAGAAACACGTCTCCCTTGAACAGTAAGTTCAGTTCAGTCGTATGACGTGTGTGTGTAGTTCTACACTAACGAGAAATATATCTCAAATAACCCTTAAACATCCGCCTGCCCGCTGGTGGGTTAGAGGTGGATGTTCAGGCATGTTTTTTGTTTATCCACATAATCATAAATCATAAATCATAAATCCGACCTTGTGGTGGCCGGGTCAAACAAACAGCGATATTTCAGGCAGGAGACCGCCGTCTGTTCCCCCGTGTGAAACGAGAAGGAATCTTTAGATGTTTTTGTAACGTAACTTGTGTACTTCAGTGACGGCACTTCTGTAATTATTTTAACCCAAACGACGATCTTTTCCTAAACCTAACTAAGTCGTTTTTGTTGCCTAAACCCAACTGATGTTTCCTGTAAAGATGGAACTTTATTTTGAAAAGACTGTTCTCATGTAACAAGCGAAAACTGGCACGTGTTAAAGTTCAATGTAATCTTCGGCCTCATGTGTTTTGCTCCTCTACAACAGAGCTTCAGTATATAACCAGCTCACTTGCTGCCCTGCAGCGTTTCTCTTTGTGAAGAATCTCAGGAAACAATGCACGAGGCCACAAAAATAATTGTATTTTGAAAGAGTGGGTAGTAACAAGGTAGCATGACGAAACAGAAACTCAAGCTCCGTAAATAGAAAATCAGAAGAGTAACAACTTGCAGATCCTTATATTCATCGCCTCTCGCTGCTCCAGCCTGAAATGAGAGCCAGATGATCCGACGTTACGAAGACAGACCATCATTACAGCTACGCACCACCATCAGCATGCAGGCACAAGCAGGATTCTGAGAAGGCCACAATGACCTGTGTGTGTGTGTGTGTGTGTGTGTGTGGTGGTTGTGCAGCACTGGGGGGAACCCCTGAGACCTCCACCCCACAGGAGATGGTCAGCTGGCAGGTGATTGTGTATTCTGTCTACGGCTGATCTGCTTTGCACATTGTGAAGGGAACCCCTTGGCCTCAACAGTCCTGCTTCCCACTGCATTTTCCACAGTGTGTTTGTGTGTGTTTGTGTGTGTGTGTGTGTGTGTGTGTGTTTGTGTGTGTGTGTGTGCGTTAGTCGGCAGCTGGAGTTCCACTCAGCTGGCCTCTCTTTATTCAGTCCTGCTTCACAAAAAAAAATGACCTGCGTCTCTGCACAGCGGGGGCCATTTTAACTCGAGAGCACACCACTCCCAGAAGCTAGCACCACTTAACACTTGTTAGCGCCCCTGCTAACACATTGTTACTGTACAACAAAGCAACAGCTGATCTTTGTAATTACCTCCGAGTCCCTGGAAGATAAGCCGACGTTTATGCGGAAGATATAAAAATAATCTGCTTCCTCCCCAAACTTTTATCACCGCAATCGACCGCTAACAAAGAGCGTATTAGAGAGCTAATAGCTAGCTTCCCTGCATCTGCTGCTCCTTTTTTTTGTCCTCAGGGGAAGATTTGGCACCTCACTGTAAAACCCGGCAACAAAATTACCTCAGCCTAAACCTGTCAACAGACCATTACAGCCCACGCTGACTATTACAGGCTGGGGGAGAAAGAAAAAGGGCCAAAGCCATCGTAGCGCAAAGGTGTTGGCAGATATAGGCCGGAGGAATGTGGCAACAGGGATATTTGTTGGCTGTGTGCAAGAGAGAGTCTCGTTTCTCAAAACACGGCTGAGTCTGCAGACTCTTATCAGCACGCTCAATAAAGCGCGGAGATGCCGGGATATCAATACGGGATCGGGTCCGATGGAGGAGATAAAAGAAGGAAAAGAATAAGAGAAGAAGTGATAATCCCGGCTTGAACGGTGTACAAGACATGGACTTTTAGAAGGTGGAGTTGATTGCATTCAGCGGGCTAATAAATCCTTCTGTTGCTCCTTCCATTCCAGAGCAGTGATTTAGATTATAATAACAAGACACCTCCTCACTCCTTACTCCTCCTCACCCCTTATCACTCCTCCGTCTGGGTGACGGTGACCTTTACATGACTGATTTTCCTAGAAAAGTATAATTATCAACTAGTTGTAAATTACTTGGATTAGAGTTCACGTCTGCCTCAGGAGGGGGAAACACAAAATAAAAAAACACTTTCAGACTTGCAAAATTGGAGATGTGGTGTTTTGTTTTTTTTACACTGAAAGCAATAAGCTTCCAGTGTTAATGCTTTACATCAATAACACTCTGTATTAACACTTCATTGTATTACTACAGTAGATGGAGCAAAGCAATGTACTGCTGTGAAAAAGAATCAATATCAGTTTAAGTCAACGCTGTATTTAGAATACAGACGGATCTTTTTGACGGGTAACTGAAGTCGTTGTCTCTCTTCAAAGGCACAAAACTGCTTTGACTAAAACAGTCATTTAACCTCACAGAACACCGGAGCAGCTGCTCTACCGCTGTTTGTGTTGTTATTGTGACTTTGGTGAATCCGAACTAACGCTTTGGTTATACATATGTACTTTTTTCTGCCTTTATAAAAGAAAGTAGTCAAGTAATACATGCATTATAAAGGTCAATTATCCTGCAAACGGGTTTAATTTGGCTGCAAAATATTTACTCAAATGTATATTTTGAAGACCTCCTGTTTCTGTCTTTGTACAATCCTCAGACATTTTAACAGTCCTTTTTATAAGTGAATTATTTGTCGTCATAACGTCTGAAAAGCTTTGTTTGCACGTGCAGTGTGGGCCAAGTTACGAAATGTTTAGAGGTGCACGACCAAACGCCGTGAAGGCTCTGCATTTTCAGTGAGTATCAACTAAACTTAACCCTTTAAAACACCAAAGTCACAATAACACAAACAAACTACCCGATCGAGAGGTAGACCAGCAACTAGTGTGCTCTGAGAGGTAAAATGAGTGTTTTTGTGAACAGGGTCTGGCAGCGGTAGACCAGCAACACACTTAAGCCTTGCCCCATCATGCTCATGGGCTTTTCATCACTGTCTCAACTCCCCCCCCCCCCCCCTTTTAGTGGGGAGGGACGTCATACCTGGGGGCCCATGAATGGAGCCCTCAGGTAAAGCGCTGTTGAAACAAATCTAAAGCTGCCTAATGACACGCACCGTGAAACTCTTCACAGGTCATTTACGCTGCTGACAGGCTGCTGCCACAGTGCTGCACACCGCCTCCTCTGTGTGTGTGTGTGTGTGTGTGTGTGTGAGAGAGAGAGAGACAGACAAAGATACACAAACAGAGAGAAGAAGAAGAAAAAGAATCTGATGTATGTGTGATATGCATTAGTCCTACACACGGAGGTACTAACAGTGTTTTGTGCAGCTCGGCTTCACAGCATTGGGGGAGCGATTAGCGCTGCCGTCTCCGATTGGCTGCTCGGCACTGCTGTTAAGGAGGCGACGGCTACCTCCGGTCTTATTTCTAAAGACGGTTAACGTTGTGTTAGCTGTTCTTGGAGTCTGTTTTGTGGAACAGTGGATGCCCTCTGAAAGTGCATCTGTAACCGAGCACACTGGTGCACTTCCAGGTCTCATTACTCACTTTCTGCAACCTTTCAACTCCAGACTGGGATGAGAGTCGAAGGAAGGGCGAGGAACACGAGAGGAGTAAAACTGCATCACCTGTAGATTCAGACTAGGTGCTTCAGTTCTTTTCACAATGCTTATCCCCGTTCAGTGACACAGGGTGTTTAACTGAAACTGATGCTGACTTGCTTGGATCGTGGTAGTCATTCAACCAAATGGCTTTTGGCCTTTCCTTCCTTTCTACTGCGTCTACAGTGGATCATCACACGTTTCTGATTCCAGTTATTCTGTGACTGACCTACATTATTTAGCTTAATGTAGGCCGATGTAGATCATTGTTTGTATGCGCCCACTAACTACTGACTTTTATTCTTTTGCCCAGTTACCTGTTCGTGTGAGTCAAATCAGTAACTATGTATTTAATTCTCAGTACGATTTAACTCACTTTTTGACGACTTAAATCATTTAACTATTAGTTTGTGACTCTGGTGAAATAAGTGGAACAAACTAAACTAGCTTACTGCTCAGTGTTACATTAATTTAACATGAGTAATTTGTACCAACTCGATCTTAACAAAGCAAGCGTCCCTCCGCCTCGCTCCCCCCGTCTGCTCTGCTACCGGCGAAGTCATCTGTAACAACAACCAGCCAGAACCAGCTGTGCAGTAAACCCGACTGGTCTGCTCGAGTGTGGAACGAGAAGTCAACGTTGATGTTTTCACTACGTACGTCAGCCCTTCTGTAGTTATTTTATCGATATATATTATTATATATTATAGACTATCTTTCCCTGAACCTAACTTAAGTCGTTTTGTTGACTAAACCAAAGTGAGTTTACTGTGAAGACAGAAGTTTATTTTGAAAAGCTTGTCAGAACACTGAGTGCTAAATATGTACATGTAGAGTAACATGTAAGGACCAAAGCGTCTCATGAAGCTTGAACTATCTTGCATTGGTATGGTTTGAGCGTGTCTTTGAGTGTTTATTTTACAGAATGCATTCAATTGCAGTAAGTCTTTCCCACAATAGTCTCAGTACACATGTCAGTGTGTTTATTGCTGAGTAGACTGCTTCTCTCTTGCATAATTCATAAATAGTCCATGTTGGTTTTTAACAAACTTTCCCTCATATATCAGATAACATAACACACAAATCTGTCCATCAAACACTCTCCTTTTCCCCTAATTGTTACCACACCATCCCAACTCCAATTAATGTCTCCACACATCAGTTTCAAGCTTTAACCCCCCCCAGAAAAAAGAAAACATTCACATAAGAATGGACAGTTTAAACAGGTGCCATGGTAACATAACCGCCACTGCGGCAATTACTGCCGTATGCCTGACTAACAGCCATAAATCATCCCCTCTCTACAAAGAGGACGTTGTGGCGCTCCACTCCCATCCAATAATCAGAAATTGCTCCATGTGCGGCGTAACGAGCGCGCGCTGAAACGACCCATTCTTCTGTTTCGGGGGCGGCCGATATTTTCCCGCTCTCTGTGGCGACGTTACAAGGGGATCCTTCAGCGGGCAGGATATTGTACCTGCTTCGACACCTGTTGGCTTCAGCCGAGGGTTTCATCAGATAGTTGAAATAAATACTAGTCATCATCATAACCATAATCATAGTCATAAAAAAACAAAAAAAACAGGGGCCTTTTATGCTGTTGCCAAATTGCCCCTGCCATCAGATTTACAGTGGGGGGGGGGGGGGGGGCTTTTCTACGTGCTCGGAATGGGATAAATACTCAAATATACACACCTGCAGACCACCCGTCACACACACACACACACAGACACACAGACACCTGGGAACTCACGGGCACGTAATGGCGGAGGATGGGCCTGAGGAATTCTCCCGGGATCACAAAGAGGAACGTTGTTCTGCTCACACGGTCCGTCCAGCAGGTGAGCGGAGCGATAAGAGGCCAGAAGGACAAATTAGCCCTCATATTAAAATAATCCCTCATGTCTAATAACGATAATACGCTCCACCACCGAGGCCGCCGCACGCTCACAATGGGCTTCCTTCTACAGGCGGCGACTTGTTGAAAACAGTTTTGAGCGTTCGCAAAATAGGACTCCGTCATATCTGCTCGGACCTGTCAGCGGTCCTGCAATACGTGCAGGTTCAGAGTAATGGATGCCAATAACTGCAGTGTGTGTGTGTGTGTGTCGGAATCCTGAGCAGCTGTTTTGATTCAAAAGTAGAGCCAATGGGGCAGCAAGAAGACGTCTACACTGTCTTTAAAGGAGCACTGTTTGTGATGAGAACTACTCAAGCCTGTGAAAACAGCTGCACGTGTTCCTCTGTGTGTTTGTTCTAAGCTTAATCTAGAGACTCATTCTAACAGAACGTTACACAGTGCACAGAGTTCTGCAGCAATCATGTATTTCTGGAGGCCAACCAGGAAGTGAACGTCTCCCTGGTTCCCCTCGACAACAAGCCAATCAGATTGTTTTATTGGATTTACAGAAAATAATCTCTGTGGCGAACAAATGTTGTTTCACGTCACCACGACGAAGATAAAGGAGGACTGGTGTTCGTAGTAATAAAGCAGCTGCAGCAATGAGTCAGCAGTTCTACACTTCCTGTTGCCTCGTCTCTGAGTCAGTTTCTTTTTGTCAGTTTTTTGGTCAGATGTCTGAAATAAGATCTATGGTTAAAACTAGCTATAGAGATTTGAACATTTCTGTTCGATGATATAACGCTCATGTTCAGTGTGCGCACCGTGTTGTGGCCGGTTGATTGATCGGTAAAGTGCTAGTATAAAAATGACAGGTTCTTGCCAGGCGGCATCCTCCGGTTCTGCCAAGTGAATCCAGAGCTTCATGTATTGAAGCTGCATT
>NW_022280242.1:36121-50806 GCF_004355925.1 Anarrhichthys ocellatus | reverse complement strand
GGCTACACGCTGATTGACAGGTCTCTACGTCACTCCTCCTCAGTCCATATATGGTCATGTCTGTTAATTAGTTGCGAAAAAATGAGACGTCACAGTGACTACGTTCACTTCTTATATACAATCAGAAACAAAAGACTAAACCGTGTGGTGCGAGTTATAAAAAACAATGTCAGCACATTTAAAGCTGCGTTCACACCAGGTACGTTTGTAGCAGTTTATTCAGTCTCAGACGTTCATTCCTTCTGTTTTGGGTTACATCCTGACAGATGAATTAGGAGACGTTTATAGTCCATCATGGGCAGTAACAGGGAATGGAGTCACATCCGTTCAGAGATACTCAGACGTAGACCTCAGGTTTACCCTCATGACACAGCTGATCTGAACTTCTAGGACTTGTAGCGAGGCCGTCCTCCTCAGCTGCATAACGTGAATATAGAAATAAATTGTGAGTCATAACATGTCTTTAGAGCGGGACACTTAATTCTGACCTGTGCAAAACTGGAAGCATGTAGAAGTTGCACATAATCCGTTTTGTCACAAACATACAGCAGGAACACAGATGGAACTATTTAATACTTCTTAAACAAACATATATATTTTATCCAAAATGTGCAGAGATGAAATGATGCTGAAAAACAGAAAAATGTTGTTCAGCATTGAGAATAATTTCAAACTCGGTGGATACTAAAAACTAAACTAAATCTCTCTTAACATTGTCCAGCACCAGATCTGATACTCAAACATAAAACGTGTTGCAGCTCCTCCCACAGACTTCTGTAGCACTGAACTACTGACCACAGTGATCGGTAACCTGAGGAGGAGGAAGAAGAGGAGGAGGAGGAGGAGGAGGAGGAGGAGGAGGAGGAGGAGGAGGAAGAAGAAGAGGAAGAGGTTTTTAAAGGTGTATTTCAGTCGGGGCGAGGCTCCTCTACGGTTTCGGGTTGTTCTGCATTCGCAGCCTCCTCCGGGCCAAAGCCTCCTGCTTCTTCCTCCCGATCTCGGCCGCGGTGCATTTTAACGGCATCTGGCTCGTGACAAAAACTAGAAAAACGGGCAAAAGAGAAGCGAGAAAAATGACTAGACACAATGAATATGAGTCAGAACTTGTCGTTGCTATGACTTTGAACAATGGGGTCTTAATTTGATCACATAAACATTTCACTACTATAACCAGAACCAGTGGGGGACCCCCCCCCCCCCTCAGTCTGCAATTGATTGGCAATGAAGCTTCCAGAGGTTTGGACTCTTGACAGCAGCTCAAATTAAACGGCGCTGTGTTTACTTGCTTTGGGGGGGGGGGGCTGAACCACCAGTGATTATAAGAACAACATGTGACATCTGTTTCACTTGTGAGTTTCTCAATATGAAGTCTTATAGCAAAGTACCGGGGACAGAAGATGGGATAGAAGTAAACTGCAAACATGCATCGAGTTTGACGGCCGGGTGAGACGTCGATAAAATATCGATATCGTGAAATGAGACCAGATGTCGTCTTAGATTTTGGACATCGTAATATGATGAAGTGTTGCCTTTAAAGGCTGCATTACAGTGAGGTGATGTACAAACTGTTCTATTATTTGCCTTTAACCACTTTGTCCTGATATCCACATCACTGATGGATAATTATCAAACATGTCTTTGTGTAAATATTTTGTAAAAACCACCGATGGTCAACCCTCGTCGAGATTTCAAACATTTCATCAAATGCATCGACTTGTTTTCTGTGACTGACATCTTCTTCTCAAACATCTGACAGCGTACCTTTGCTGCTTGGAGCTGCTGAGTCGGACACGTTTCTCTTGAAGGCTGGTTGATGGGACTTTGAGTTCACTGCTTGTGGCTTCGTGTCCTCCCGGCGCTGGTTGAAGGAGCCCAGACCCACGCGGCTCCCTGGGAAGCTCTGGGACATCCCCGGTTTGTTGTTGGCTCCCTTCATGGGGACGTTCCATCCTTGGTAGTTCCCACTTTCACCGCTGCCGCTCCCCGGTAACGAGTTAGAGCGAACAAAAGAGCACGGAGACTGTCTGTTAGCGCCGCCGTTCACCAACCGGGGCGTGTGGATCGGCGGAGGTGCCGGGTTTTTTTGCGGTCCGTCTTGCTTTTCTCGGCAGCTGCTTGGGCTCTGTCGCTGTGGCTGACTGTTGGAGAGCCTCTCCACGCGGTCGCACACCTGGTACAGCAGCGCGTCGTCGACCCCGTCGTCCCACAAGCTGTCTGAAATGTCCGCAGCTACACACTTAGCGATCTTGTCGGGAATCGGGATGGACGGAGTCTTTGTGGTGGCAGATGTCTGGTCGGACGTCTTTGATTTAGGTTGTGGAGCAGCGACGCCGGGCCTGGAAACCGCCGCGGTCTGGAAGTGAGGGTTGGGCTCCAACATGAAAGTGCTTCTGTTGGAAGTCTTTGGCTTGGGACACAGTTCCTGGAGAGTGCTGCAGCTCGGCTTTGAGTGCGAGCTCGGAGGCTGATGTGCAGAGGGCTGACGAACGGAGGTGAACTGAGCGGTGTTTGTCTTAGTGTCCCAGTGCGAGGTGCTTTTAGGGAGGGCGTCGTGTTGCTGGTCAGGATCGTGGGTCATCGCCAGCACAAGAGAGTCGTTGAGGAGGTCGTCGTTCTCCCAGTCGTCGTCGAAGTCGTCGCAGTGGTTCGCGTTAAAACCACAAGATCCTGTTCCTTCGGCGGGGCCGGACTCGTCGGCCGACTTGAGCTCTGGCTGTCGTTGTTCAGCCGAGGTCGGGGTCACAAGTTGGCGTTTTATCTCCTGCGACCGGGCCGACGCCGAGGAGCTCTGGCTGAGCTGGCCGCTGACTCTCTGAGTGGAGCAGTCGAACAGAGCGTTAAGCTCCGCCTCCACCGGATCGGACGGGGAGGGACACTTCAGGTCCTCCACGTTGCTAGGGAAGCACGCATCTGTCGGTTTAGTTTCGGGAGTGTTCGCGCAGTCTTTGAGGTTATCGCTGACGGCGTTGAGCTGCTCCGAGGTCTCCCGGTCTTGCTGCATGTTCTCGTCAAACTGCCTGGCCAGTTTTAAGAGATCCACGCTGCTCTGCCTGGAGAGAGAAAAGTCATCAACAAGACAGAAAAGAAAGCAGGAAAACTACTGCTGATAATTCTAAATAACTCACTGATACGGGCAAAAAATAACTGAATGAATATTTGCATATAGTGTTTGTTGATGTCAGGAACAAAACCACCGTCTGAGTATCTGGGTCAGTAATCGATCACACCCACCGAGAGGACTTCTTCTTAAATCTCGGCTTCGGGATGTCCGGCGTGCACGGGACGGCACTGTCGCCTATCCACTGCAGCAGAGAAGACTCCGCCCCCTTCCTCTTCACATCCTGTGTAAGACACAAGCAAAAAGATGAGGAATCTCTTTCAAATAAAAGAGGTGAAGAAGCTTAATAATTGAGAAAAAAGTAAAGCAGAAACGACTGACCTTTGGAGCAATACGGTTGACGATATCTGATATTGCCACAACTCTGGTGTTCCTGAGCCCTGACCCCCAAAACACAAACAAATACATAAAAACAATGCATTTCCATGCCTGTAGTTGTATCTATGCAATAGCCTCTTCAGCCTCATGTGCATGACGTCGTTCAGAGGTCTCGGTGCGGTTTACCTGCACCGGCTGAGGTGGGCGACGTGGGATCCCAGACGATGTCTTGTGACGGTTCCACGTCACCTGGAGAGTCCCCGTTGTTGAAGCCGGCGTACCTGCTGCAGCCTCTGTGTTTAGGACTCCGCAAATCTGTGCAGGGAAACAGACAGAAGGGTTGTTTCCTGTCAGCTGAATCCTCCACAGTCCATGTGCTGAAGCTTCTGGTGAACAGCACAGAGTGTCGGCTTCTAACGGCTACAGATCACTCAAAACTGAGGGTCAGATTTAAGGAGGACTCGGCTGTAATTCAATCATATTGTGATGAAATCATATCAGGATGCACGATTACATCGCACATACTGACGCACATTTCTTAGAAAGTCTATTTAAACTCAGTTAATCTAACTATTGTACTATTGATATTTGTGTGCACATATGAAAACATCATGTATAATTGGAAATATTAGTTTATTCTCTAAAATATAAACCGTTATGTTCATTTTGCACTAAAGTTCTTTATTAAAAGAGAAAATACTCGGCACTTTTCATTTGTTGAGTATTTAATTCATAAAGAATAATCATGTGGTTGTTTCATGCAGACTATCTATTTATTGAACTACCAGAAAACATACTATAATGTGACATATATGGTTAAATATATGAGATGACAGATGATTTTGGCCACATCTCCCACCCCTGATTATAGTTAATTATCTAACAGTGATGCAGAAACACGTCTGATGTCCGGATGGCCGCGGCCCCTCCTCCAAGTGTGCGAACAGGGTTTAACCGTTTCCAATGAATCAGTAGGATCCTGTCGGTTAACCGATCGTTCCGGGGCGGCAGATCGATCTGATCGATCCTCACCTTTAAACATGGTCGACGCCGATGAGCCAGCCACGTGCTGCCCAGCGGTCCCGTCTCGTGTTGTGTTGTTGTGGCTCAGTGTGGAGACGCTCCTCCACAGCTCAGTGAACTCCGGAGCAGCAACACGCGTCTTCGGCTCCGACATCGGTCACTGAACCGGAAGCGACGGATCGACCGCCGCTCCGCATCTCCGTGTTAACCGACTGTCACAAGCTCCTCCGCTGACACGTTGTATTCGCTGTTTTATTCTTGTTTTTCAGCAAACTCTTTAGTTGTGTTGTTTGTTTTTTCCGCCCATTCGCTCAGTCCGCCATGTTTGACCGTGACGTCATCGAAGTACGAGTGCCGGGTAGGTTTTTTTTTTTGTCGCAGTTCAACAGTTTGTAAACATGGCAGAGATACGACTGTGAGCTGCTTTAGGGTCGGCCTGTGTACGAACATGTGTCAGCGTTACACGTTCAAGGTCTGTGGCTTAAAACTAGGTGGTGAAACTTTTAATAATGTTTCTGAAACGTTATATACACGGGGCTGTAATTGAAGTTCTACATGAGAAAAGTGCTAGAAGTACATATTTATGTACAATTCTGAGGTACTAAAATACTTCACTGGAGTCATTTAGTTTCATGCTACTAATACCAGCTCACTACACTTGAGAGGGAAATACTGTAGGCCTACCTTTTACTCCACTACATTTATTTGTCTGCTAGTTACTGTAGATTTCATTTAAATGAAACTATTATGAGCATATGAGCAGAATGGTGTATTGTGTACAGAGTATATTGAGTACAAATCTTTTTAAAATAAGCTCTACATAATTGAAATGTTGTGTTCATGTAACTTAAATGCATTAATATTTCACCAAATACATAATAATGTAACCCTAACAGACCCCACTTTGCCTTTATAGTGAGCACTTTAACGTTCATACTTTTAGTACATTTTATTGTTAATACCTACATACAGAACTTTAATTTGTTACGTAGTATTTTTATATTATGGCATTGCTAGTAAAAGATCAAAATACTCCTGCAACTGAATATTTGTAGTTAAATTTGTATTTAGACAAAAGATGAAGTAAGAATGATCCTCACACATTAAACTAGTGTACGGTTTATTAAAGTAATAAAAGTGATGACACTGGGACCCCTGAAACCTCTTCAAGGACCCCCGACAGTCCCTGGACTTATGATGTGGACCATTGCTTCTGAATACTGAGCCTCAGAAGACGTAAATATAAAATGTGTCTCATCTTGTCAGTTAATATCAATAACTCTGCAAAAATATATTTATATATATCAGTAGAGTTTTCACATTTGAAATGCTCCTGAAGTCTGAGCTTCTTCTGGTGACTTCATGCGCTAAATTAAATCTGAGCTTGTATTTGTCTTGGCTGGTTGTGAGCAGTCCAGTAAATATTATGGCAGACGGTACACACTACTACAGAGCAGTACTACCACATGCTCCACCAGTAACGCTGCTTCATGGGCCTGCAGCGGGTTAGTTTGAGGAGGCCTTGTTGTGAAGGTTGTTCTTTGTGTGCATTGTCAATACATCACTCACACTCTCCACAAATGTTTATTATGGGACTCAAACACATTTGTAGGCACAATTCATATTACACGGTGTTTGGCAAAAAATGCCACAACGGTCTGTTGATGCTCCGGCGGTATGACGGCGGTCTGCATCTGGTTTTCCCTTCATGAATATCAGACTGAGGATCCAGAGGACCCCCCCCCCCAGCTGTATCATCTCTACAGTCGGCCACTTTCTAGTATTCAATGTGAGGAAATGAGTTTACTCAACAGTAGAATATAGTTCTTGAGCTCTTAAAAACACCAGCAACAGTGACGGCAAGAAGTAGACAACTTTTTCTTTTTGTAAAGATATTTAATTATTGCCAATAAACCAAAATCAAAACCAGGAAAATAATGAGTCTGAATGGCAAATCTGTGATGAAACTGCCAGCATAAGAAGCTATTTATATTCAATGAAGTGTTTATCATTTAAAGCTCCTCTTTAGGACAAAACAACCTCTGCTGGAATACTTTTAATTTGTGTCTGATGGTTCCTCCACAAAAAAAAATGAAATGACTGTTAAAGATCCTTAAAATGACGTCTCATCGTTCTCCCTCATTGAGAAATGCAGAAATCATAAATATGCAAATATTTTTCAGAAGATGTTTCCTCCTTCATGGACGAGGTAACTCTCAGAGTACGAGCGGTACGTCGGTAAGTTGCATATTTGACCATAATTGGCTTGAAAACGAGCTTTCACAACTTGTCCGTGTCACACATCATCCTTTCACGCTCACGTCTTAAACTCAGATCGAAGCTGAGCGCAGACGCTTCAGAAGATAAATGTGAAAGCAGAGCGGCCTCGTGTCAAACTGCACAGATACATCATTCTGCACAGTGGAGGTCAAACAACAACACGGGACTTTAAGCCTCAGATAACAAACAGCAGCTCACTGAGGAACATGAATACTTTCATAACCAATCTACGGTGATAACTGCTTCAGAGCAGGTCAAAGGAACTATTAATACGGTGCACTTAGGTAAGTGTGTCAGCGAGGCTTTTTAAACCATGGAGTCTGACGGGCGGCTTTTATCTTTCTGTTCTAGTGTGTTTATGGAGCGAACGTCAGCGTCACGATCGTCGTCTCAAATAAATGAACACGTCTAATTCAATCACTTTTGAGTAGTTTGAACACGGTCTCTGTCTGCAGACTGTTCTTCTGACGTTAGTGGCTCCGATCAGACGGAGACGCGTGGCTGCAGACTAAGCTTTTTAATCTTAGATAATGCCTTTATAAAGCGCGTCGGACAAAGCAACGTGGTGCGCCGGGCGTTTAAATGTGATCAACAGGAAAGGACATGTATTCCAGCGGGAGTTGAGTTCTTTTGAAACAAGAGGTTTGAAGTTAAAGACATAGTGAAAAAAGGAAAGAGTAGAATGGAAACCACACTTTCTTCTGCGAGATGCACTGCATCCAAATCCTATAAGGCAAGGAAAAGATAAGAAACATGTTTACTGACGTCTACCATCTACCCATGCAGTGGCCTTAGTTAGCTCAGCAGAAGCCCAAACCAATATCTACTTATTAGTAAACTTGACATTTTGGGTTTGTACAACTTCTTTCAAAGATATTTGTTGACTCAACTTTGAAAAGGTGTTGGACTGAGGATGGCAATGTTGACGTTGAGCTTTTTAGAGTGAACATTCTGGTAGTTTCCTACACCAGCGATCGTGCTTTGAGTAAACACCAGCAAATTCAGCCTGAGAGACGCTTTGGCAATAGTCCCGTCAATAAAGCATATTCACTCAAACTGAATGTAAGTTTCCTTCACATCACCAACAACATGCAGCCCCATCACAGGTCTGTCGGTCAGGACAAATGGAGAGCCGTGGTCTCACACATGTAGTGCCGTTTAGCGGCACAAACGATGTCATCCCAGGAGTTTAACCGATGCGCCTCTCCAATGCGTCCAGGCGGGACAATGGCAACACAGTCCTGTCCTGCCTGGTCTATGTCCCAGGAGGCGATGACATTGTTTGGCTCCTTGGGCTTCCAGTAAATAACACCACTATTGATTTTGTCACCACTGACCCAGAAGTAGAGGCCCTCCTTTACCATGTCCTGCAACCCGGTCCACACTGAACGGAAGTCTTCCTGAGGGTGCTGCTGTCCACCTGAAAGGTGATGTTGATCAAGAATGCCTGGTCTTCGGCATTCAAAACAGTAACCAGTAAACTTCTCGTATACGTTAGTTTTGCTTCGGACAAAAACCTTTTCAACTTTTTTTTTTATTGCCTAGAATCTTTTTTGGGGACTACATCATCATTCTTTCAAATTATATTTGGCATTTTGCGGCGTAGGAAACGTGTCTTTCTTCATGTACCTGTCTCCGTCAGATGAAGAACTGCTTCAGGTTAGAGACGTGTGATGATCACAGATAAATCCTTGTGGAAACTAGTCCATGTTTCCATGTTTCCACCGTCATCCTCCTCTTATCTGTGAAGGCTGAGGAAAGGAGGTGCATGACTAACGCTGCTGTTATATATTTAACTATGTCATGCACACACACACACACACACAGAGTTTCCACCGGATACACTGTTTGACTCCGTTGATCATTAATTAAATATTTGGTTTAAAAAAAGTTTATTTCTGAAAGGAAACCAAGAGATTGGTGGAGGTTTAATGCTTCTTTCTTTAAAGTCACTTGTCGATGCTGTTAGGCATTTTAGGCAACATGTGTTTATTGCTCTCACATGTATCTCACCAGAGAGGTCAGAGGTCACGGTGGTCAGGAGGAGCAGTTTAAAATCGAGTCAATCGGTGTATTTTATGGTTTTGCATTAATCCAGATGATCTGAATGTGGTGGGTTTACTCCTGATTGTATTTTACTGTCACTATGTGATGAAACATGTATTTACCGTCCTTCTGCTTTGGGAATCTGACTCTTTCAACACATTTCTGACATTCTGCTGAGCAATTTCCAGAATAAAGCACTAGATGGTGCTTGTATACCTCCTTGGTATTGTGTGTGTGTGTGTGTGTGTGTGTGTGTGTGTGTGAGTGTGAGTGTGAGAGAGAGAGAGAAAGAAAGAGACAAAGTGAGATACAGTAAGTAAAGTCAGTGGATGCAGAGAGATCTGTGTAGAAAATGCACACACACACACACACACACACACGTGCTGCAGTGCATTACTGTTTGATTGTTCTTGATTCTGCTTCCATTGTTTTCATTTGGAAGCATTTATCAATGAAGAGAATCGTAGAATCCAATCAGCTGAGTCTCTCTGATTGAACACCAGAAAGTGTTCAGGAGCAGACGGCCTGGCCTCCGCTCCTCTCGCTCCTCTCGCTCCTCTCATTGGAGGATATTTCTTGTTTCATCAGCAGATATTTAGCCACACGCTAACGATAAATGCACTTTCATAAGGATGGTCCCATCTTATCTTAACTGCAGCAGGTTTCAATTTATATCAAACTCGTTCTCAGTTTAGTGAAACCAAAGCATCATTTATTCATTCTTTCAGGTGGCTCAGATGCTCTAATATGAATGTGTTTTTGTGGTCATTTTTAAATAAATAACAACACGTGTGAAGTGTCACCAAATAGCAGATATAATATAAAATGTAGCGTTTTAATGCAAAATTCATTTAGTAGTTTCAATGCTACCAGTTTTGCAGTTCTAATCTGAAGCTAAATCATATTCAAGAGTTCAGCGACTGAATTAAACATTGTGTATCTTAAAGATATAAAGTCTACAGAGAAGAGCTGCTCTTCCTCACAGCACCAGTCAATATTTACCTTTTTGTTTTGATGAATGACTGAAACTATTACACATTTTTTTTGACTAATCAATATATTGACTAATCATTTAAGCACCGCCATCTTTAAAAACAGGTATTTCATCCATTGCCCCCTCAGATGAACACATCTGCTGCTTACTCCGGCCTGTAGCTTATTGTCATGTTAGCGGCGTAGCTGCTGTCAATGCTAAACAGGTTAACTGGAACAGCCAGCGTGGACGTAGCAGCGCTTTAATCAACAGTTAGCCACGTTTCATGCCGCCCTCTAATGTATTCACTCATCTCGAGGGGGGGGGGGGTATCCCACTTGCTCAAGTGAGCTGTGTCGTATCGCACTGCCACGCAAATCCACGCCTGGGGGGGGCGCTGTCTGAATGTCACCGTAACGCCCTCTGTCACACCGAATGTTCGCATTTTCCCAGAAGTGATAGTTAGAGCGCAGAATAAAGGGCACGGATGTGTCAGCTTCCATTTGGATATGAGGCTTCAGCCCTCCGCTGCCTTGTGTTTCTTTACTCCTCTCTGGGATTCCTCCTCGCTGCGAGCCTTTTCAAAGCTGCGTCACGGCTGCAGAAAGAAGAAAAAAAGGAATTGCCCACGGCAGCTCGGGGAGGAACAGTTTAGCCCGGATTCTCCGAGCTAGCTTTCCCCCAGAAGCCCCGTCTCACCACATAACTACCTGCTGCCTTCTTCTATTTATCGGTTACGCCCGGGTTGTTTAGAAGCAATTAAGGAGCTAATTGTGGAGGTTTTCTGAGGACCGGGTATTATAGTAAAAAGTAAAGAGCTAATGGCTAATTGCCCGAGCAGCTGCTAGTGTTTATGAAGGAGGAGCGAACATGCCAGGGGGATCTAGCAGGCAACGAAGACGAGTGTGTGTGTGTGTGTGTGTGTGTGTGTGTGTGTGTGTGTGAGAGGTAGTGCCGGCTCCTCGTGGTCCCAGTGATGGTTCACGCTGGGCAGATGCCAGCTGAGAGAATATGAAGCTCAACCCAGAAAATAATAATCACCTCTGATGGCCTCTGGTGCTGCATCTCCGAGGAGGCCGTGTTGTCTTCCATGTTTGTATGTGAAGGGTATATCCCGATGTTTATACCCCCCCCCCCCCTTCACTCCCCCTCCCCCCACGCTTTGGGCTCGCAGTGCCTCGTGGATGACAGTTAGCATGTGGCAGAGCTCTCTGAAGTGGAAGGGATCCAGGACGCCGGGTTTCCGTGCCAGCCTTGGCGAGCTGGGATTTTCACCCATTTCACAGCGTCTGCCAACGGCTGAGGCTGTGAATGAAAGCATCTGAAACCAAGCCTGGCTTCTGCAGCGTCAGATCGCCGGGGCTTCAGCAGTTGGTTTCTAGACGCAGCCTCACGGTGGTTTTGGCGTCCGTCTGAAAGAATCCCAGCAGCCGAAGAAGGAAGCGCTAAAGGGCGTCCAAGCTGAACTCTCCACCAGCAGTGGAGGGTTTGAGATGAAGAGGAGGAAGAGGAGGACATCAAAGCAGGACCAGTCTCATTTTGACTTTCTGTTTCCTTATGTCGCCAACGTCACCAGAGTGTGATTTCAAGATTCTGAACAAGTCAAACATTTAGTGAACACGGTTTTACAGATGACAGGGAACGCACTATTTTAAGATTGTGGTGTAGCGCTTTGGAAATATATCGATATGACGATATCGTGATGTGAGACTCGCTATCGTCTTAGATTTTGGATATCATTATATGGTTATATGGCATCAAGGCTGCGTTAGAGGACTGCTCCTTTCAAGCAAGACTTCTTTACTTTTTTAACACTTTTTTCCTGCTGAATGACTTTATTTCAGAGATACTTATGAACACATCACTAGATTAAAAACACAAGATTAAAAACACAAGATTAAAGTGCTGCTTTTTTTGTGATCAAGTTTTTATTGATTTTCAAGATAAATTAATAAGTTAATATAATAAACAGTAAACAATAAACGTATACATACGCACATAAATACATGTATATACATATATAATAATAGTAATTAAATGGTAAAGTGGTGCTTTTGTGTGAATCTTTGAGGAGAAACTGCAGATATGTCGATTAAATCCACTAATGTAATATAAAGTGTTTCTTTTATCCCGCTGCTTGTTCCTCGTGTGAAACGAGAAGTCAACGTTGATTTATGTCTCACGTAGCTCCCGTACGTCTGTAACACCACTGCAGTAGTTATTTAACCCAAAACCACCGTCTTCTCCTCAACAGTTTCCTGTGAAAAAGGAGTTTATTTTGAAGAGAAGATGAACACGTGTTGCTGCACTCGGACATCATGTGAAGTGTTGTACGAGGATATCTGATCTTCTCCACATCGCTCAGCACTATTCTGGTGTCAAGAACTTCAGCATGAGTTTGATTGTCTCAATAGACGTGTTGATGTGAGATATCCAGGAAATATTAGCTGCTTCATGCACCAGGTGCCCATCTTTTAGGAAAAACTCCTCCAACTTCATCAACAGTTACATCCAAACTATTAGATGGATGGATTCTCAGATTAGAATTAGAATTGAGATTAGCTCAGCAACAAGGATGGGGGGGGTTAAGTAATACCTTTATTTTAACACGTTAATCCTTTTTTATTAGGCTAACCTCCAAAACCTAATGTCGGTAATGAAATAACATAATTTTAGTATATCCAATTAACCTCTGTCTCGACCCCCCGAGGGCTTCACTAACACAGATACAACTTGTCTCGACTGCAGCTCTGCTTCAGGTCTCACACATTAGACCTTTCTCTAGTCATCTCCTTTTAGTCTCCGTTTACATCCTGCAACATACACACCGCATTACGGAGAACCCTCGTGTGCCGCGAGACGCCGCAGAGGAAGCCATTTTGCAGAATGAAGTGGAGGAAGGCTGAGGAGAGCGCGGAGGGGCGGTGTTCGCAACCAGCTCGCTGCAGCAGCAGCCGACTTTGACTGCTCATTTATTCTGTTTATAATAGCAGAGCCGATGATAAATGTCCCGCAGAGTGCACATGTGCTAAAATATTCATCAATCGGAGGCCCCCCTAATTTGCGGAGGAGGAAAACCAATAAATTCAGACGTGAGCAGCAGTCATGTTATATTTATATGAATATGCAAGACCATGGGTGGGACATTAAGATTAATCTGGCGTGTATGCGCTTTTTACCAAACGCGCTGGTGTTGGACGTGTGAGAGGAAGGTGCCGACACAAAGTGAGGCTTTTCGTGAAGGCCCCTCCAATTGGAAATTCAGCCGCAGCTTCCCTAACGATGTTTCTGACGTCTCATGGTTAATGTGGAGCTACGAAGAAATGTGGAGCTTAATGTGCTCGATCCTCTCTGATTAGAGGGGGAGAAGTGCGGTGACTGCACTTTTTTCCCTTCATTTCCATTTTCAAACATATAATGACATCAAAACTGCCCCTTTAGCGTTTCGGTTGTGGTGAAATCTGATTTGTCATCATCATGGCATCAGACCTGTTTTCCTCCCAAACCACATGGTTTAAAAATCCAACGCGATCAATCACTTTTCTTCAGAGCAGCTTTGTTTTTTTTGCAGCTTTTTCTAATTTTCCTCCCGCTCTATTTTCTGTCCTTATCTCTCTCTCTCTCTCTCTCTCGCTCTCTCTCTCTCTCTCCCTTGCTCTCTCTTACTGTACATTCTTTGTCTCACTCTCTCCCAATCTGTTCTCCTCTCTCTGTTCTCCTCCCTGTGTGTTTTTCTCACCCTTTCTGCTCAGGTGTGCGGGGACCTGGAGGAGGAGGAAGAGGAGGATGGGGGGGGGGTTCCTCTAGTCGTATACCCTGCAGAGCCTCTCTCTCCTGGGGTAAGGATGACAGGAAGTCAGCCAGATGGCACAGAGCAGGTCTGCAGCATGTGACCTCTCTGGAGAGACAGGAAGCGAGGAGGAGGTGAGGAGGGGAGTAAGATTAAGGAAAAGGAGGTTGCAGATACGGAAGAAAGATGAGAGGAGTGGAGCCGACTGAGCCGCTAATATATCAGTGTTAGCTTTTGTTCCTCCAGCAACATCAGGAGCTCTGAGATTGTGATTCATGGTAAAACATTATATTATTCTAAAGCAGAAGTCAATAAGATTTCCATATGAATAAATGAGCTCTGCTCTTTGTCTGAATGATATAGCATCACTTTCTTTTGGTATTCCGGTGGAAAACGAATCAGGAAGTGATGAAATAAAAGAGACGTAGATTATAAAATAAACTGTGAAGCTCTAAGTTCATCCAATAGTTTAATAGTGCACCCAATATGTTTTAACCCAGGATTGAAAATAGACCCCAACTAACGCATTTTACTCTCGTTTGAGTGATTTGCAATTTTAAAAAGTAGCCTTTTCTTAAAAAGCTAAATCTGTGAGCTGTTTATTGATACAGCACCTTTCAGTAACACGGACATTTAAACAGCTTCACAGTAAACATCAAAGTGCATTTAGAAATAGAACGACATTATTAAAGGACATGTAAATACAATGAATACTGAGAGAACGGAACATAAAACACATGCTTACAATAAATAAGACATAAAATACTCGAATAAAAGTTACAGTTCAGGCTAAGAAATGATTTAGTGAAAGACGGCGGCAAACAGAAAAGTCCTCAGCCTTCAGATTTAAAAGATGAGAGTTATTGCAGCAGAGATAGAAACTGAACGCTGCTTCTTCATGTTTAGTTTAGGACGAAAATAATATCAATAGAAAGTCAATTATGAGCCTTATTCATGGAGGACACAAATCAAATGCATCCACATGACTAAGCAACAGTCAGAGCAAGTGACGTAGTATTTAATATCCACGACTGTGGGAGGGAGGGAGGAGAGGGAGTGGAGGAGAGGAGAGGAGAGGGAGAGGGGAGAGGAGAGGAGAGGGAGAGGGGGAGAGGGAGAGGGGGAGAGGGAGTGGAG
>NW_022280242.1:18408-31121 GCF_004355925.1 Anarrhichthys ocellatus | reverse complement strand
CAACCAGAGGAGTCGCCCCCTGGTGGACACTAGAGAGAATGCAAGTTCAAGACACTTCTGCATTGGCTTCACTTTTCAGAACCGGAGGTTACCGCCTGGTTTACATGTCTTTATATCTGCTGCCGCTGTGATGGGTCATCTCAGAACCGGAGCATTCTTACACGATGTTCCACGAGGAACCAGTATTTTCCACAATGAGCACAGAGGAATGAATTCTTCTAACTTAACCTCTCCCTTTTCCTCGGGCCCGTCTCAAGGGTTTTCACATCGTAAACAGCTCCACCGTGTTGAGACACATCCGTCTCTCTCTCCGCGCACCACAGACACCATTATCATTCCAACGCTTATTTCAGCTGACTGCGATATTGTGCTGCGTTTCCGTGTTTGGTGTTGTCTGGTTCCATCTCGCCAGCTGTTGGGTTATTTATAACTGCGGCTGCTGATCTAAATGAGCCTGTAATTAGGCAGCAATGCTTTTGAGGAGACATCCGCTCCTTCGCATCCATCCATCCATCCATCCATCCATCCCTCCCTCCCTCCCTCCATCCATCCATCCATCCATCCCTCCCTCCCTCCCTCCATCCATCCATCCATCCATCCCTCCCTCCCTCCCTCCCTCCCTCCCTCTCGCCCTCCCTCCCCAGAACACACCAGGAGACAAGCGGCAGATAAAGGGGAGACTTGACTTCACTGAATAATTGAAGTTTTTTTTTTAACAAGTGAAGCAGCTCGCTATCTGACCCCATGAAGGCGACGCACACGGCCCGGTCAGAGATGCACACAAATGCAAAGTAGGTGTCGTCAGGTCAAAGCCAGACCCTTTTTAATTGGCTGCAGTCGGCGGCATCACCTCCCCGAACGTCTCCGAAGACAACGACGCAACTGAGCTCCTGTTGTGGCTTCACCAGACACCAGAGGAGTCGTGTTTGTATGTTTTCCCTCAGCTTGAAACCCCCCAACTCTGTCTCTCCCCTCGGTGAGCGCCCCTTCTACCTCATGCTAATTTCCAACTTTCAAAGCTTGTAAACTTTATCTAATTATACACAAGTCGATAGACTCCCTCGCCCCGGATTTTTTGGCAGGTTGCGGTGTTAATTTATGAAAAACAAATCTGAAATATGCAGATGTCTTTTGTTTGAAGCAGCTGTTTGGTCCGGTTGCCAGGTTTCAATCAGGCGGTCTCTTGGGGAAGCACCGCGTGTGCGATCTGTGGCCAAGGCCCCCCGTTTGATGTCTGACAGGGACGGAGGGACAGGCCTGAAGCGCGGGCGCTCACCCACAGCCAGCCTGCAATTACTGTACAGGGTGTGTGTGTGTGTGTGTGTGTGCTTTTTACTGCGGCTGTTTAGTTGCGTATTTACAATGGAATTATTACAGTATGTTTTCAGCTATACATGAAAGTAATTACAAAGAATGAAAACGTAAAGTTTTACGAACATTTTTTTTTTTTTTTTATATATTGAGAAATCAGCAGATTGTAGATGATTCTCTGCTGTTTGTGTTTGAAATCACAATCTCACTTTTACCTTTTGATACAGGCCGATTGTCCTCGTCGTTTCTGCAGCTCTTCCTCATCCTCAGACGACAGCGGGTTCATTTCTCCTGCAAAAATACAACAAGTAAGTGATCTCTGCGACAAACTCTCACATGAACTTTGATCTATTTCATGATTTGAATTAAAAGGACGCGTCTCAAAGCTGAAGAAACACAGAGAATGAAGTGTTAACCGTCGTTCTGACAGACGCTGTATTCATTGCTAATTTATGGCGCTCATTATGTGACGTGCAACACAGAACGAAAAAAAATCGGAGCAATTATCATTTATCTTGATATATTATTTACTAGGGATCATTTTCCTCCTTGGTTGGGGACTCGGGGTGAGGGAGGAGGGAGGGAGGAGGGGAGGAGGTGTGAGGGAGGAGAGGAGGAGGGGAGGAGGGGAGGACCACAGGGGTTTGGAGACAGCTGGCAGAGGGAAGGAGAGATGGAAGTCGATGTGATGAGCACGTTTAAAACAAGGAACATTTTTACGACAAGTATTCATTTAAGGCGGCACCAGAGAGGATTTTATATCAAAATATAATAATCTCAAAGTGTGGCTGCAGCAGAAAAGAGGCCAGTTGTGCAAAAAAATGTCTTAGTTGCTGCAAAGAAAGCACACGATGAAAACACAAAGCTGGACTCACCACATGCATCTTAAACTATGAGACGTTAGATGAGCGACAGGATCTCCTCTGTTGTCGGCGGAATGTATTCCTCTATTTTTTGCACATTTTGTTGAACGTGATGAGACTTGAAGAAGTCTTCGGAGGGACAACAGAAGAACTTCTTCTCAAATTGTTGACGGTGAAAGTTTCCATGATAACAGCACGCAGCAGATGATCTCCCTGATATGTCTCTGATGTTTCCTTATTATTATTATTTTTCTTCTCCTTGCTCCTCATTACACCAGAGCTGCTGTTAGTCATAACAATGTCACTGCGATGGCGCTGTAATTAACATGATGAATATTTTGCATCTCTGCCTTGTTTTTCTTTCCCCGACCTCTTTTTACATTCTTCACTTTCTCTTTTTGTTATCTCCATCTCCAGATGCTTTTTCTACCCAGGTCTGTTCATTTATGACCTGCATCTCCTTTCTCTCTTCTTCTTCTTCTTCTTCTTCTTCTTCTTCTTCTTCTTCTTCTTCTTCTTCTTTTCTCTCCAAGTTTTTTTCCTTTTCTCGCCCTCCCTTTTTGTGGCTCTCTGACAGATGCCTAATTGAATGATGAATGGCCCTTTATTATGCTCTAATTGAACCGCGGGCTCTCTGATTGGCCGACGCTCGTGCTGGGACCGGGCTCGTCTGATTGGCTGGTCGAGGGGTTCAGGGGGTGGGGTTTAGCTGGTTGGATGAGTGCGAGTGGCGGCTGGCGGGAGTGGCGGCGCCCTACTCGCCATCTGTCTCCTCACACACACACACACACACTGTTACTAGTGATGGGGCTCCCCCCCCCCTCGTCTTCACACCTCTCTCACAAGGGAATGATGTGGGTGTTACAGAGTGCACATGCTCTTGTGAATCTTAATAAATTATGCAAATGCCTCCTGTTGAAGGGCCAAATATTAATTAGAAACATTTTTCTTTTTTGGGTATTTCAAGTGTTTTTTGATCGCCGTCGTTTTGCCCTTGCGGTCGTGTCGTTGCACTTTTGTCCAGCCGATGTTACTTGACTCAACTCCCTTTTTCTCAACCCCCCCCCCCCACCGCTGCCCAGGATATCTGAGCGTGCGTTTAATCCTACACTACGATCAAGGACACGAACATGCACTCGCGCCCACTCAAGACACATGCAACCCACGTCCGAAAACATGCACATATACGCGTGTTAAACCGCTCGGACACACACACACACACACACGCTGGTGGGTGTCTTGGACCGGCCCTGACCTGACAAGCGGTGGCGATGAAGATTAATGCATCCTCTCTGAGTGACAGGCTGGGGAATTGAAGGGCAGAGGGCCTCGTTAATCAAGGGGCCTGACAGGTGCCATTCAGGGCCCTCTGAACAACCGCAGCTCCCACCACACACACACACACACACACACACACACACACACACACACACAGACATATTGAGACACACACACACACACACACACACACACACACACACAGACACATTAAGACAGAAACATAAAGCAAACCTACACACATTCCTCTCTGTCTCAACCCTCTCTCCTTCCTACCGCATCCACTTTTCCAGTCCAGCAGGTCCGGCGTTAAGCACAAGCAGACTTAATCACGCACCGCCAGAATTAAAACTCATTCCTCAGAGCCGGGCACCAATATAAGAAAAATCAATCGGGCGCTTGGCGGGGCCGCCACATACGCACCACACTATACGGGTCCTTTCAGCTCTCATTTGTAGGGGGGCCTTGGAGCTGAAGGGGCCTTGGAGCTTTATGATCGTTCATTGTAATTTACCAATAACGCCATGTCCCAGAATCATTACCGGCCAACCGTTGATGATTCATTCCTCTAATCTTCCCTGGATTTCTTCTTGGAGTCAGAGTAGTAGGAGGGGAAGATGCATCTGTGTTATCTCTGGTTTAACAAGCTGACTTAATAAAGATGTTGTCCGAGCAGAGAGTGAGAGGCTAGGCTACACGAAGCTAATAGCTAAAGGCTTCTAATTGATTTCACCTATTCAATCCAATTTATTAGGCCAGGGTGAGGCTCAAGAACGGTTTTCATGCAATGCTTGCTTCCATGACACGTCTTCTTTCTGACTAGTGGAAAGAAAACATTTATTGTATTACTTTGTGTGTTTGCGTCTGTAGATTTATCCTAAATTCACCAAAAGTTACCATTACATAATGCCTAATCTGCATATTTAAACATAATTTTTTGATAATTTCAGAAAACTTGTAATACAATAAATAATCCTCTCAATGTCAGTAATCAACTGGGGAAGTTTCATGGTGATATCTATGAGTTAGATGTTTTACCCCATTCACCTGTAGTGTCTCACCTTAATGTGAAATAATTGAAATATTTTCGAGCTGCTCGTGTTGTTCTGATGCGTTCAATCTCTCTTTGTAAGTGATCTGCAAGGGAGGAGATAATGATGGGAGTTAACTAGGATTAAAATATCTCTGTGACTAATTTATCTTTTTGTAATAAACAGGGAAAAAGACCAACTGTGCGTCAGTCTTGATTCGTGTTGAGTTTTAATAACGAGGAGGAACATTTCATCATTTCTGCTCCCAGCAATGAAACCAGGACCCTCACACTGCGTCGCTTCACCTGCCTCACAACGCTCCAGTGAGCCTGCGTTCATTTCTGTTTTTGCAGTCGGCTTTTATTAGCTAATGGAACTTAATATTTCATGAGCAATTAATGAAAAAAAAAGCTTGTAATTAGCACCGCGTCAGAGAAATGGGGAGCATGCATCTTCATTAGGCATCAGAGCAAGTCTTTTCATCTTCATTACAACCGCTCCGCGTCGTTTTTCACTCTCTTATTACGCCCTTTGTTTTTTTGTTACCCACTCGTTATGCAGCGGGACGGAGGGGACGGGGGGGACCGAGGGGGGACGGAGGGGGGGGGACAGACAGAAACACACAGCCCTTCTTTTGCAGATGTTGAGTAACGATCCTCAAATCGAACCCTCCTAATCTCAACGAGGAGACTCACTTTCTGTCATTAAGGTGCAGCAGATTTGTCTCTCTTTTTCCAGTTTAAAGTGAATAAATATTGATAACGACTGTATTTCCACGCTCCAAATAAAACCCCTGTGTAGAAACGAGAGAGAGGTTTTAAGCAAATTGCGTTGCGATCATTCAGCACATGAGCTCTCCATCTCTGAGACGCAGCCACGTAGATAATGACAGACGAGACCATTGCCCTTTGGACACTCTACTCACTGTGTAGCGTTTGAAATGTCATAGCCCCCACCTAATAAACTATGTATATGGTGTTTTGACAGGACAAATTACTCCGGGGAATGTAAAACACATTTTCTTTGATGCTTTTGGACATTTTTTCTATATTATCGCTAATTTCACATTAAAAGAAAGTGAAATTCTGTCCTAAAACTCACCTGTAAGCTCTGCATGTGCAACACATTAGCTGAACCCATCTCCCATATTTTCTAAATGTCTATTTCTTTTTACTTCCCAGTGATTGTGAGGAGTTTTATCTGCTCATATCTGGAAGTACACAAACGATCATTTTCCAGCCAAAGGCCTCAAGGGCGCCTATCGCTGTGAGGCAGCTGTCGGTCTTTACCGTGCCGATTCATGGAGGCCTCTATTTCCACTTGTATTATCTTAATTGTCCTGGCAAGTATGTTCAGCAGTTATATTATCAATTTATGGCCCCTCTTGCCACCCCATTAATCCAGCCGTTAAAAACACTGTAACCGGTGGCTCAAACTCTGAGAGAGGAGCATAATAAAGCTGTCCCAGGATCGCCCGTGGCTCCGGAGCCGAGATAGTGCTTTTGATCGAGGGGGGACGGGGGGACATTTCTTCTGCAGGTGTCTTGTCATTGCTGAGACTTCCATTGGAGTCAAGTGATTATGCATTGAAATAGAGGCAATATAGAAAAGGATAATGTCTACGTTTTCTGCTGTTGTCGCGGCGCCGGAGAAGTTATCATCGTCGTCGTCGTTCGTCACTGCTAATGAAGACTTGAGGGAAGACCTCTGTGAGGATGGCCATAGACGTTATCGTGCACATTTCTCCAACGCGCTCTCACTCGCAAAGCATCAAATACCGACGTTTGGCCAGCGGCTTCAAACTACGACGCTCTAGGTCGACATTGTGAAGTTTCCGGTCCTTACAGCCATTGTGTTTTCAAAATAAACTTTTCACTTGTTACATGAATACAGTCTCTTTTCAAAATGGACTCAGACGAAGTATCCTCATACAACCATTCGTATGATGTGCGTTTTCCTATGAAATCCCAGCACCACGTGTCAATTTCCACTTGTTACATGCAAGACGTCTTTTCAAAATATACTTCCGTTTTCACAGGAAACAACATTGAGGTTTATGCAAGAAAACTACTTAGTTAGGTTTAGGAAAAGATCGTTTGGGTTAAAATAACCACGAAATTGCCGTAACCTCATTACTCAAGTTACGTGACAAATATTTCAACGTTGTCTTCTTGTTTCTCACAGCTGAAAGATCGCCAGTTGTTCTTCCCGCTTGCGATTTTGTGGGATATCTTTGAATTACAGCACATTATTTTTTATAGATATAGCTCCGAATGCTGGATGAGAAGAGCCTCACCTGCTGTGTATGTTAACTTAGTTTTTTGGGTTCACTTATGGAACAAAACTACTTAGTTTGGGTCAAAGAAAAGATCGTGGTTTGGGTTAAAATAAGTGTGTTTGTTACGTAAATGGGGTAAGTAAGGACACAAACAGCGGTCTCCTGGGTGATGGTCCATCCTCTCCTCCCATCCAACCTAAGCAGACTTTGTCATTATTTAAAACTCAGTTGCTTTGAGCGTGTGATAATGACGTGGATGTGTTTACATTGGAGTTACGGTGTGCAGACGCTAAAAGGGAACCTCGTGCGTCGGTACCAGACATCAAGGGACACGCAGGCTGTTTTTCATGTCACAAAATATGTGAAAACACAGTGAACTCGGGTCTTCAGAGAACAGCAAGTGCACGCTTGATCTTAGAAATGATCCAACGTGAAAACCCAGCCGAGTGTTGTCAACTCTTTTCCAATAAAAGTAGCTCGCAGCTTTAACTACAGAAGTTGCTAAATCTAGCGAGTAAGTCGCTTGAATATGAAAGACACTCCCTCAAAATTATCTTTATGAAGGTAATTGTTAGGCTATTGTTAGTACCCACAGCTGTTAAGAAAGCAGCTTCGGACCGAATGAAGTGATGCCAAAGATACCGGATTATGATCTTTCTTTCTTTGTTGTGGATTTGATTTATTGATTGCTGTCAGGATGTAACAAGCCTACTTACCCTACTTGTTGAGGTTATTTTGTCAAACTGAATTAAAATTTATTGTAAAAATGAATTATTTGTTTGCTGAGCTGAGAAGCAGTGACGTCCTTTCGGCAGAAGAGTGTTCCAATTAATCTCACGAATGAACCAAAATTACCACCGAATTTTGAAGCAGAGTGATTTGAAACCGCTGCCTTTACATTTCAGACATCAGACCTCGTGGATTCCTTCACTGTGTCATTTATTTTCCATCTAACTCCATTGCTTTTAAATGGTCGCTTGGTATCCTCCTATATATTTTGAGACTTTGTTGTTTGAAGCCGTGGCTGCTTATGGTGTGAGACACACACACACACACATACACACACACACACACACACACACACACACACACACACACACAGCCTCTAGGTGATGTCATATGCCACAGGTCAAAGGTCCAATGCCTGATCCAATTACAGGCCTGTCATATACTGCACATGATCCAGACGACTGCAGAGTCTCCTGCTGTTCTACAGAGTGTTGCTGCTCGTCCTCTGAGGCTCGTCCACAAACCGGTTAGAGTAGCAGCAGCTGCTTCAGGAGCAAAAGAAAGAGATTCAATCATTCACAAAACAAAGTTATTGATGGCAGACACGCAAAACCTGTCTGACAAACTTACAAATACATAGAAAAGCTGCTTTGTGTTTTGTTGTTGGCATTTTGGAGATGTGTGTTTGTTTGTCCGTGTGTGTGTGTGTGTGTGTGTGTGGGGGGGTGGTGCTGCTATCTGCTTCGCCCTCCATCCTTCTCCGACCTCTTCGCGTCTCCAGGCTGAAAACTGCACCAGCAGTAATTGCCTGACCTTTTACGGCAGCGAGATAGTCTCATTAAGCCTGATGGATAATGATGGCGCCTCTCCGTTGCTACGTGAACCCTCTGTGATAATGAAACAACAGAAACAGCCCCGCTGCTCCACACCGGTGGGGTGGGGGTCACGGGAGGAGGCTGATAACCCAGAGAGAGCAGCTCGTTCCTGGCTAACGACGAGACCCAGAGCCCTCCGCGGTGTCACCCTTCTCCCGAAACGTCCACAAGGGAGGTCAGTGGTGCCGTTTTTCACATTCCTCGGCTTCTTGATTTGAGACCTCGATGTTCTTCTTCCCATGGAGGACGATGAGTCAGTGGACAGTTGGGAAATGAGTGTTTTTATGCAAATTAAAGGAGAACACGGGTGTCATTTTGAGCTGCAGCTCATTTATTTTGGTCTCAATGTAAATGTGAAACCACTCAACTGCAAAATAACTTAAGTAAAGTGAAACTCCCGACTAGATAAATCTAATCAAGTTCTCCCTCTCTTGTGTTAAACTTTGGCCGAGCTAGCTTCTAATTAGCTGAGGTCCCTTTAAACACTATATGCTTAAAGGGATCTTTGTTTAATGTGTGCACACAAATAACTACATTCAGAGTTTAATCAGCTGGTGGAACTGGAAACACCAGTTTCTCTATTTAAAGTCTGTGTTTTCACTCTGTACAATCAATCAATCAATCAAACTTTATTAGTACGGTACCTTTCAGACAGGTTAGTGCAGTTCAAAGTGCTTCACAGATGACTGACGAGCCCAAAATAAATTTAAAAAATAATAAGTGTGGTCTGAAAAAACAAGCAACAAAAAATACAATTTGGCAATTTGAGACCAATAAAATGATGACAAAGTGATAAAATCTAATTAAAAGCTATAAAAACAGTAATAATAGTAAAACAGCATGAAATAAAAACCAGATCAATAAAATAACAGTAAAATACAAATATCCAACTTAAATACAATAAATAACTGATTCATGAAATAATAAAATATAATAAAATTGTACAACTTGAATATAATTAAATAAGTGAATATTTAAAATAAAATAAAATAGTAAGAAATATGTAGCTTAAATACAATAAAATAAGTGATGATTAAAATAATAAAATAGAATAAAGTTATATAGCTTAAATACAATTAAATAAGTGAATACAAAGTTTCAAGTTTGTATTCACAAACGCAGCAGCAACAACAAGACTCCAGTTTCATCGATTGCACACAAGTTTAATCAGGAAACCAGTTTGCTATGAATTCTGGGAAAATTATGATTATTTTTCAAGAACAACAACAAAGCTGCAGTGCCTTGTGGGGGATTCAAACAGTTCAACACTTAAGCGGTTATGGCTTCACCTCCCACACGTTCCCTTGTTTTCACTGTGGTCTCTAATTAACTCTTCGGCTGCTTGTTTTTATATAAATGTCTAAAACTCTAAAGTCTGAGAGCAAAACAAAGAGAAAACAGTCCCAACACATTCATATCGAACCAGCCCGGAGGAACCTGAATGATTGGCATGAACTCGTACTGTAATAATAATAATAATGCACTTGTTCAGTCCTGCTCGTGGTACTCAGGTTTCCTCTCTGGCTGAGATAGATACAGACGTCATATTGTTGTTGTTTATGACTGGCTTGCTAAACTCATATCCCAATTATGAGAAACCGTAAAATGAAAGCTAGAATATGACAATGTGAGTGGGATATATTGATGTATATAAACTCCATCTCTCGTATTCTCTTGCTTTATATTGTCTGGGTTTAGTTTTCACTGTATTCTGTTTACTGTTGCATCTGTGTCTGAAGCTGCTTAATAAACAACTAGAACAGCTCCAGGTGAACAGGGCACACCCACATAGATAGCTCCATGAAACCGCCACAGTTCATTGAGATGGTATGTTTAAATATGCAAACGAGGCATTATCTGACAGTGACTCTTGGTGAATTTAAGAGGAATATAAAAATGCAAATAGACAAAGTAGTGAAATAAACACCTACACGTGAATTATGCATGTTTTCTTTCCATGAGTCTGGAAAGAGGACCAGCAACCCCTGAACTGACCAGTGCATGAAGAGCAGCGTTCTGTTGCCTGTAGTGTCTCTTTAATGAGCAGAAGGTTCAGTTCAGTGAGTAGAAACCGTCTCATATCGAGCCGGCTCATGATTCATGCATGTGTCAGAGGATGTTATTGAGCAGTTTCTTTATGACATCATTTTCCTAAAGAGACTCACAAAACGCGTATTTTCACACTTTTTATTTGGGGATTTTTTTAGGTCATGAAGAAGTTATAAGTGTGGTGGAACTTTCTCTCCCTGCAGTGCAGAAAGAAAACGATTTTCAACAGAGATGTGAGCAGAGCAGGAGAGCAGGAGAGAGTTGGGTGGATGGTTTGGGGGGTCGACAGGAGGGCAGATGTCCCAGACCTGCAGCCAAAGCCAGTAGGGGGTGCTGACACCCTGATAACCATGTGCTAACCCCCTCTTCCTCCTCCTCCTCCTCCTCCTCCTCCCCCACCTCTATGAATGGGGCTCGTGGTCCACAGCTTCTCTCCCGGCTCTGGGAATCTATTCAAGCTTGTTGGACAGTCGGACCGTAACGGAGAGTTTAGTATTGACACGCAGCGTTTTGCTGAATGGTGGAAAAAAATACTCTACAAATTACTTTATTACAAATTAACTTCTAATAAATCATTTTTCATGTGCACTAAATCAAATTGGAATAAATTAGCAAGTAGAGCATCAGATCTTGAAAATTCTCATTTCATTAAGTTGCTCCGTGATTTTCTTTTGTTAAAATTCGTCAGAAAAAGATGTGAGTTCATGTTCATGTGTATAATTTGTTAAATGTCATGTCTCACACTTTCCTCTGTTTAAATATAAAGTATACAATGTGTTAATGTTCTATCAGAGATTATAGTAATAATACAACAGGAATCATGTTTCCTGTATTGTGCAGAGTGGTAATATCAGGTCACATGTTCACTACTGAAGCATTTCATTAATTATGAAATAATAATTATTCATCTGAAATGCCCTAATTATTAAAACAGCATTTCTGTTCCATCAATAATTTCCTAATTAACATAATAATTATGATAAAGTTGAGGCTTCAGATATTAAAACACGTCTGCAGTCTGAATTATTATTTCCACCAGAGAGTCTGCATGAGGTTTAATAAGATGGAGCAAAAGATTCATGTGGCTGATTATTCAAACTTTGAAAAATCTATGAAGAATATTTGAAGAATAAAATAATTATGGACATTGAGTTTATGATCAAAATCACAGTTTTTCAGATTATTATAATCAAAATCAAAATAAAAACCTCACAGCTAAATGATCAAATATCGACACGTTTGAATCTTCCTCGTCTTTCTGCAGTAAATCTAAACTTTATGCACATAAACCTGGATATTTATTTATTGATTATTTCATTCGTTTTTGGTAATAGTTGCATGTTATAATAGTTTGACTATAATTCCTGTACGCCTGCATATATATGCCCTCATATATTAATATCAATAAGCCTTCATCCTTGAGTCCTTTCAGTATTTCAAAAGTTCCTAAAAGATGCGAATGATGGATTCATATTCATCAGCGCATGCTGGTCAGACCTCTTGTGTATCTCATGCATCTTGGTTCATCTGATTTAAATAGAGAGTGCTGCGTGAGGCGACCTGCGTTCACGCCTCAGTCACACCTGTTATTACAGCGAGAGTGCATCCAGCTGAAGCTTTGAGGACAAAACATGCAGGTCTGCAGGTCTCAGATCAGCAACAGGTGAACAGAAGAAGAAGAGTTGTTTCTTATGCACGGAGGAGAGGTTAGTTTCATGTGTTGCCATCATTAGAAACTAAACCAGACTTTTTAGTGTCAAAAGAGGAAGAGAATGCATTTTTATAATGCTTTGTGTTTGCCATGTTTTATTAAATTAAATTACATTTTCTTCCACACTCTTTCATGAGGCTTTCAGGGTGAAATCGTCTCCGTGGCGTTTTTTAAATGCCGCCTCATAGCGTGCGCGGTGCTGCACACTGAGTGCTGTGTGTTGGGTGCCAGCTGTGGGAGTGGGTGGGCAGGCTGGAGTGGATCAGCTCAGTGATACTGTGACCCCCCGGGGGGGCCTCACGCCCCAGGGAGGGGGTCACAAGTTCAGGCCCCCCTCGTCTGCTGGTCACACAGGAACCCCGGGCCTGCCCCCCCCCCCTCTTGAATACCAGTGAATACCAACAACAGACATGATTAAAGACACAGATCTGTGATGTACATCTTATTTTCAAATCACTTTTCCTCAAGTCTCAGCGTCTCTGGTGCTGTTTGCGTTTCACATCATCTCCAATCTATTTCAACATAGCTGGGGGGTACATCACCACTCTGTTGAAATAGCAGCGATACCCCCCCCCCCCCCCCCCCCCC
>NW_022280242.1:14879-18308 GCF_004355925.1 Anarrhichthys ocellatus | reverse complement strand
CCCCTGCCTGGTTCCCCCTCGGAGGACAGCTTTGTAAAACATATCAGGACCTCTGTATATGTGCTCAAGCCCTCCTGAGGTGAACGCGGGCAGTGGTGGAAAATGCCACGACGTCTCCAAACCCGGACGGGTTCGAGGGGTTTGTCGTCCGTCGCCCGCGGCTGTTTGACTTTCACACGGAGGTGCTAAAAAGGGAGATTTAGAGAGCGGCTATGATCCCTCTCTGGAAGGGAATCCACTTGGGTGATTGTGATGTGGTAACTTGAGAGAAACACAGAGGAGCTCGCGTCACAGGGGGGACTTTGATGCCCAAACACCCAACGAGTGTTCTCTTGATTAACTGATGGTGATTGATTCCAACTCGAAGCCTACAGTAATGTGAAATGCATGACTGGACCAAGTAATTGCGACTTGTCTCCTGTAAACATTGAGCTACTGGTTCTTCTCTGAGTTGGAGAAAATTAGCGTGTGGTTTCTGTGTCTGACTGCTTTGGATAAACTTCTCTCCGTCATTTCCAGCAACCACGTGTCTTCCTATTTTATCCATAAAGAAATATTTAAAGTTAAATGTGCACAGGGTCATTTGATTGTTGACCAGATAACGACACACTTTGACGGTTATTTTATGATAGTGTCGGTGGGTTAAATGATATATATCTGACCCAGGTTTCTCTCCATGCAGGCGGCTGTAGTTTTTTTCGGAGCCTTGTATCAATAGGACCTCCGCAGGGACCGGACAGCTCCAGCTATCCATCGCTCTCCACCGCTCCTCCTCTTACAGGAAAGGAACACGCTTACCAGAGTGATAGATCTCCACTATACCTGACCGGGCCAGACCTCTGCAAATAGAATACCCTGCTGTGCTAAAGAAAACAATGTGTTTCTGAGGCGCAAAATACATCCATCACCGAGTCCGTTAGGCCCCGGGAAAAGGGAGTGAAGGAGGAAAGACAGGAGGCCGAAGAGTCGGGTTGTGGGAGGTGGTTGGGGGGGGGGTTATGGGGCTACCTGGTTTTCACATCAGAGGAGTTTGGTTGGGGGAGGGGGGGCAGGAGTCCGGCACTGAAAAAAGGACGGAGCCTTTCTCCCGTCGGTGAAACTCTATCCGGGCTTCAGCCAGTTTGAATCGATCACCGGCTGCGGCTCAGCTGAGAGGAGAGCATTCTGGGAGATTAATTAGTCTTTAATTCAAGGCCTGGTGTAAACAAGGACTCTGGCTCAGTGTGAGTAGAAGGCTGCACGCCGGGGAGCTCGTGGTTGTAGTTTGAAGGTTAGAGAGCAGATAAGCTAACGGCTGGAAACTTCCAATTCAACACAGATGCAACACATTGAAAGGACTGAATAAACCAGAAAGTAAAAATATTACCGTTATTATTTCTTCTTTTTTTAAATGACACATTTACAAACGCAACCATGACGTCGATCCCACACTGAAGTCAACTTAAAGGGAGACTCTACAGGTGAATAGGCTTAACAGTGTAACTAATATCACCATGAAACTTCCCCAGTTTATTACTTCTTGTTTTTGCATTACAAGTTCCCTTCAAAAAAAATGGAAATGAGGCAATAGTTTAAAATATATGCTAATTTTCTGAACTTTCCTGAACATAAATCTGCACATTGGATGAAGCTATGTTCAAAGTTTGTTTTTATTTCGTCGACATATTAGAGTCAAAGGTTTTTAAAGAGGAGATTTTGGAGAATCAGAAAATATTGTCAACTAGCATTAAAAAATATATATATGTTTTTATTAATAAATGTCGTATAAATGAGTGCGTGAGTGATGTGTGAACTAACCCCTCTGTGTGAACCTTCAGCACACAGAGAGGAATGAACGAGTGAAGTTTGGTGAATGTAAGAGCTGCTGAAGTGGAGATTTATCATCAGAGTCTGAGAACAAACTCATTTAGAGGAAACGTCCTTTAAAGAGACGTTTAGTTCCATTACAGACATTTAGAGACTCTACAGGTGAACACATGAACTCATGATATCACCATGAAACTTCACCACTTCATCACTCACATTAAGAAGACTCTACAGGTGAACACATGAACTCATAGATATCACCATGAGACTTCACCACTTCATCACTCATATTAAGAGGATCATTATTATGAAATATTATGTTTAAATATGCAAATTACGCATTATTTAATGGTAACATTTGGTAGATTTAGGAGAAATCTACAAACAGACAAAGTAGTAAAATAAATGTTTTATTTTAACTAGTCTGAAGACGTGTTGTAGAATAAAAATAGACAAAAATAACGAGAGCGTGTAAAACCTTGAGATGGATGTCTCACTCTTCAAGTACTAATCTCAAGACAGCAGCTTGATTTGGAGGAAAATATTCAAGAACTCCATAAAATATGAACTTGTGCTTTGGCATCTATACACGTTCCAATTTATGATTTTTATTTTGATACACAACGTCGCCGGGCGCATGGCCAGCTTCTGGTTAAAGCCTCCCGTCCCAAATGTGGCATAAATTCAACATTGCCACTTTTTTTAGTGAGTAAAGGACTCGAGATAGCTTCCAGTAATCTACATCTGGTCTGACTATCGTGCCAGCGGCCTTCTTTTGTGGGAGCAGGTGTCGAGTGAGATCACATCTTGAGCAGCACAAGGACAAAACTTTTAAGTCTGACTTTTCTTGAGATTGTTTCGGCCCACTGTGCACAGGAATGGTATCTCATTCATTATCTCCCTCACCTCAGGACCTCCGTATGGACGACAGCGCCCACGTTTGTCTCCCTACGTTTGCCCTGAACGACCTCCCCTCTCATTGTGAAAGCCCCCCCCAACACCACCACCTCCACCGCCACCAAAAACATTATGCTGAGTTTTCCATACACCGACCTGTGGGGACAGCCAAAGACACCTCGGTCATTACCCATGATAACTAATCTATTAATGTTGAATGATGGCCTCATTAAAAGGTTCAAATATAAGTCTAAGCTTATGTGTTAATGACATGTTAATGCTTCTGTCAATTATAAGCTGGGGTAATGACACCTGCAATGAGACGATATGGCTGGTTGGAGTCAAACTTGTAATTCCATCCCTGGAGGGGTTAAGTGGACCGTTGATCCCCGGGTGGTGAGTTGAAGATGAATGTTTCTCTCTGTGGTCGTCGGTATTCATCGCTCATGTGAGGAAAGTTAGAAGGAAAATATGAGAAGGAAGTTTCAAGTAATGACGGGAAGAATGGAGGACTATGGGATTTCAATAATATAGTGTGTGTTTATTTTCGATAATCCACGGTAAACGTATTTACATGAAGAGCTTTGTCATGTCACAGTGATGTCACAGTGATGTCATCCATGTTATCTCAATTTGGTTAGTTAGGTTTAGACAACTAAACCAACAGTTAGGTTGAGGCAACAAAACCAACAGTTAGGTTGAGGCAACAAAACCAACAGTTAGGTT
>NW_022280242.1:13248-14869 GCF_004355925.1 Anarrhichthys ocellatus | reverse complement strand
TTAGACAACAACACCAACAGTTAGGTTTAGACAACTAAACCAACAGTCAGGTTTAGACAACTAAACCAACAGTTAGGTTTAGGCAACTAAACCAACAGTTAGGTTTAGACAACAAAGCCAACAGTTAGGTTTAGACAACTAAACCGACAGGTTTAGGCAACTAAACTATGTTTGCAGATTTTACACAATTCGGAGGAAAATAAATACAGGAATGTCTTTACTGTACCTTACAGTAGTTTATGTATCTGAACGGTTAAACTGTAAGTCTGACCTCTGCTCCTTTATTCACCAGCACAAAACAAACCAGGAATGCCGCTACATTTCTGAGACAATCTCAGCCAAAGTAAGTAAAGTGAAGAAAAGGAAAAAACTTTTAGTGCGGAGGGGATTTTTCTTTCAGCGCATTAATGTTAATGAAATGATTATTGGATTTGGATTCAGATTTATGTTAAATATCTGTAAAGGTATGGCACCATCCCGAAGCCTCCCTGCTGCAGGTCTGTCTCCGTGTCACACGGCGTTCTCATCATCAGCCGGTGCCAGCTGTGCGATCAGTGGGATTGATCTGTTGGCAGCAGGACCGTATATTCATCAGTGCGCTCTCTGTCTGTCTCTCTCTATCTCTCTCTCTCTCTCTCTCTCTCTCTCTCTCTCTCTCTCTCTATCGTTAAAGCTCCTATTCTCTCCGTCTATTCTATCCCTCTATCTTTCTCCCTCTGCCTGTCTATCGTCTCTTTTTTTCTGGCCAGGCAGACCGTCTCAATGTGAAATCATGGTTAATGCGCCATGACAATCTGACACAATGCACAGTCCAGGCCCTGCTCCATCTGGTTTCAATTTAATTTGGTCAGAGAAGTGAGGGGGGGGTGAGATGAAGGGATGGAGGACTGGGTGCCTTTTGGGGGGGGGGCAGATGAAAGCTTGGCATGTTATTCTGCACCGAATCTTCTCACCATCCTTCATTCTTGCCAAATTGCCCTCTCCCCTGCTCACATTAAGCATTACCCCCCCTCCCTCCCTAAAAATGATAGCTGGTCGATCAAAGGTCTCCAAAAATGTTAAAGATCTGTAAAGGGAGCAGGCTATTGGTCGGCTCATTAAGACCATTAGAAAGAAGTGTGTGTGTGTGTGTTGAGCGGACACAGGAGAGGCTCGGCCTCGGTGCAAAGAGTTAATGGGCACATCTTCTTGCAGTTTTGCTCTCGTCGGAGCGAGATGGAAGAAATGAGACCATTACTAAACGGTGGACCTGTTAAAAGCAATTTTCCTAATTATGGGGATGGAGCGACGTGTCAGTTTTGCCGCGGCAGACGCGTCGAGCCCGCCGGGTCGCGGAGACGGAAAGTGTTAACTCTTTAATGTGACTAACTAACAGGCCCCGCTCAGGCCGAGGCTTAATGACTTAATGGAAGTAATGATCTAAGGGAAGCCATATGTGTTAATGGTTGAAGGCGGAATACCGCTTGATGCGTTCACTGTCCTCATGGCGGCCGGTGACGGTGCCAAATCTAAATAGTCCTGAGTATTGCTCATGAAATTCTGTCAAACCTTTTTTAATGGGATGTAATTCCTCTTGGAGTTCCTTTATAGACTAACGTGAAGTCACGTGACCGTGGTGGAG
>NW_022280242.1:146-13238 GCF_004355925.1 Anarrhichthys ocellatus | reverse complement strand
GGTGGAGTTCCTTTATAGACTAACGTTAGCTTTTTATTTTACACTTCAATTATCAAAAAAGTGGTTTTCATATGAGAAGATTGTCTTGATGAACACAACGTGTAAGAATCATAAACTTGTGTTTGCCACAGAGATTATTTTCTGCAATAATCCAAAATCCAACGGAAGAATCCCGTTGGCTGTTTGTGAAGGTAACCAGTGTGATGCTAACTTCCTGGTGGACTACAAAAATACATCATCCCTGCAGCGCTTAATATCACAAAATACAGCATGTCAGCATGTATATTTGGTTGAAATGTTTGAATATTACTGTTTTTATCTGTGAGTAAAGATACTTGAAGTGCTGTCCTTTAAGTCTGTTTAAGTAACTGAAACTGTTCATGGAGTAATTCATCTCTGTTTCTCTTCATTTACTCATTCGTTGTATCTTGCAGACGCTGAAACCTTTTCCCACCTCCACCTCTTCACCTCCACGAATTCACCAAATGAAGCAGTGGCTCGATGATCTGTGGGCCGAGACAGAAACTCCCCAGACCTGTTGCAGAGCCGCAGCCCGCATCCCCAAAAGGGTTGAGGGCCCTGCTCAGCATGCAGCTGTAGCAACAGTGCCTTGTTTCCTTACGGAGGTCAGGAATGCAGGCACGTCTCTCCTCATCCCAGTGGAAGGAGATGGAATAGGCCGCAGAGATCGGGAGGAAGAGGGAGAGAGAGAGAAAGGGCGAGATCCTCACCTCATCCATCACTCTTCATGGAGGGTCTGCCTTCCTCAACCCCGGCCCAGATTTACACACCAAGCTCTCCTATACGACCGTCTTTATGGACTGCTCTCCACCGTCAGCCAATCGTTGAAGGGATCAGAGAACGCACCGGAAGAAATTAGTTCACGTCAGCTCTCATTTATGATGCGTTTAACTAGCAGGCGCTGCCGAGAGGAGACGGGTTTCTCTACACCTCTGGATCTCCACCTCCTGCCCGTTTCTCCCACTGCTAGTCAAATACGCACAGCCCTGTTCATCTGAGGTTATCGGGTCAATAAAAAACCCGGCGACCTCGGCCAATCATAAAACGGTCAATGCAGAGAGAGGCACAGATTGATTAAGTTCATAACTCGATTTGAGCTGCGTGGAGCCCCGGACAATAAAAAAAATCGGAACGAGTATAAATCTAATGCGAGGACATAATCCGAAGAAAATCAAAATGTAAAGTAGATGTTTTTAATGGCATCTTTTTTCATCATGAGAATATTTATGACTGGATGACTATTGATGTCTTTGATCCACACCCGAGGCTTTTATTTTTTTTCATCAGTCGCACCGGACGGTTGAACCGAGGAGTTTAAATGGGTGGTACAGTTTTTACATCCTGTCAGTGGAGGTCACGTGACCTCGTCTTATCACAGGCTCTCATCAGATCTCTTCTGTATTCATCTACACCGCTGGAGAAATCAGCGAGGAGAGGTTGTTTATGCTTTCAGGGGGGCAAAGTCGACCAAAATCAACTCTATCCAAGCCACATGTCGGCAGCGTGGAACCATTCTCAAAATTAGGCTCACCTAACTTTGGGCTCCGACTACCGCAACTTATTCAATTGAAGAGGTCAAGAGTTGATGGCGCTAATTCTGCAGTAATGAAGTTCTTCTTTGGGGATTTTAGATTAATACGCTTGAATCCATGTTGGAAGGCTTTTGAACATAACCGGAGTAATCTGATGAGCAAGCCGGCACTTAGACGCACAGCGGAGGGAGTTCTGGTGAAGACGGCGGTTCACTTCGTGACAAAAATTTAACTGGTTTCCTTCATAGGAAATAAACTGTGAAAACAATGCTTTTTATAAAATTACCAGTCTTTAGCTTCTTTACTGTGACTGTTCCCCAGTCAAACAGATTTAAATCAAATCCCTCGCATTTGATTGGACCAGGCTGTGGCTGCACACACACCTCCCTGTCGCTGCAGACTGATTGATGAAAGGATGTAATGATAGTATTGGTTTGAATTGATTAGTACTAACTTATGTAAGCGCACGTCATATTTTGCTCCACAGGAAGAATAGAGGATTAGGTTTTTTGATATAAAAAATACAAAGAGATGTATTCTATTGTCGGCTCATTGTCTGTAACCAGTGTAGCATTAAATTAACAAAACACCACCGAGTCTTTTCTCTCTTGGATTTGAAATGAAGCCCTCAGCACATTACAAAATCTGGTGAATCGCAATGACCGTTCCTACACTGTGACAAGAGTGTTTTTAAGACTGTTATGGTGACAAAATACAGTATGAACTCTTATTAACATTTGTGTATTTGAGTTTACATAGGCATGGACATGTGTATGCTAGCCATTAGCATTAACAGGCTAACTGAAAGGGTAACTGCTGCTCTTCACTCCTGTCTCCACAGTCTGTGTAAAAGGCCAAAAGAACTACTTTTATTTAGAAAGGGTGCTTTGTTCAGTCATGTTATTGTTGAGTGACACTGCATTCACAGCAGTGGGACACTGCTGTGAATGCAGTGTGCTTCATGTTGGTCACTACAATACAAATATCAAACTCTATGATCGTCTGCACAGAAATATAGTGCACTGTTAAAATCCAGCCGACCTTATGATAACACATTCAAGGGGGCCTTTTCAGGCGTAGGTCTTGGCAGAGTGCGCCGTGGTGGCCTTGTACCCATATACCCACACTGATGGTGCCCATCATCCAACCTGGCAGATGGCTGGTCGCTTGAACAGCTTTCTGGTGTTTAATTATGATCATAATCAGGGGAAATAAAGATCAATTAAAGCGCAAGTGAAACTAATGAAACGCGAGGGCCATGAGCATCCGGACGGTTGTTCCAAAAAAATGTTTCTCATAATAAATGCAAAGTGAGGCCTACAGTCAGATAGCATTAGTGTGTAAGTGCTGGTTTGGGGGATAAAACCCACGGAAGCCCAATGTATTCCAGATTCATATCACAGTTATAATCTGCAACATTCACACATAAATGAATGTCCGTTTGGCTCCTCTCGACAGCTGATGTAACACAGTAATGATCCGCGGAGAGATGCAGTATAAAGAAAGATGTATCCAGCAGATCTGGAACACAGAAAGGAATATATTTAGCTGGAATGACAACAGGTGACACTCTGGCCTTCTTCCTTCTGTTAAAGATTTAAAAGAAGTTTGAAGATCCCCAGCTGCCCTGATTTTAACGCATATCCTGCACTTTTTTCTGTTCATTTACTCCTCAGAGATGGAAATAGCCAGAGCAGCATGAGGCCCGCTGGCAACGGTTCAACTGCCTTTCACCAAGCTGTGTGTCGTACTGCAAGACTGCACAGTCCATCTGAGCAGGGAGGAGGAAGGAGGAAGAGAGAGAGGGAGAGAGAGAGAGAGAGGAGGTGAGGAGTTGGTGGTGGAGGAAAAAGAGAGGGAGGCCCAAGAAGACAGATGCCACCACTGTGGCCGTGGCATTGTTGGATATTAATAGTCCAGAGCCACATTGTGCCAACCTTATTGGACATGTGAGCGCTGTCGTGCTGCGGCTCCGTCACACGCTAGCATCAAAATGAAATGAGCAGGGGTGTGAAAAGACATAGTCCTGGTCGGGGGAGATTTCCTTTCCCACTGAGGGGAAGTCGCAATACTGGTTTCACATGTGGAGTGATTAGAGGAAGGAATGGGTTCAGTGGGGCTGCACTGTGTAGTAACAGTCATTGCAAACTCCTCAAAAGATGTCAAAATATCATTATCTGGAGGTAATACCGTATTTTAATGACTGAACAGCGGCCTGTAAACTGTTACTATCTTGAAAGCTAATGTAGGTCAACACACTCAATACAATAATATTATATAGTGGATTAGATTTCCTGTTTAGTATATTTTCCGTGTAGCCATTGAATTTTGCAGCTGGAGGATAAAATATCCTGAATGTGTGCCTTGCGGCAAAGAAACAAACATGGCTGTGCATCATTCTTCAGCTGCAGTGGCAATGACGAATGACCTAACAATATTATCCTCAACAGAAAGCGGGTAATTAGTGACATTTCCTTTTTAAAGTCCAGTGTAGCTGTACTGTTTTCTGAGCGCGCAGTGCTCCGGTTCAGAGCGGTAATGGCGTAATTTATCTTTTGCAGAGACGGCAGACACGCTGCAGCTGATTGAATCATGCTGGAGCGAAACCAAGTCTTCTGTGATACAAGATCAGAGGAGGTATCTGTAATTGTTGCAGCCATCAAGCTCCGACGCTGCACGCGCTGAGCAGTACAAAATAAACTCACGTAAGGCAACACTGCATATCAAACGCTGCAGGTTTTGTATGTGACTCGAGCCACACGTCTCCTCCCTCACGGCTCAAAGACCCGTGTGTCTGCAGGCTCCTCAGGCTCCAATACCGAGAATGTGGGACGAGCAAAAAAACCCCATTATAACCTCAAAAAAATCACGAAAGACAACAAAATTTAAATCTAAAAATGTGTTGGGGTGACATTTTATGACTGCACAGGGGTCAGAGTCATCGGGGCGGGATTCCCGTCTTCTGCATTTTCTTCATTCGTTATAATTTGGCAATTTACAGATTTCAATTTATTTTGTATAATCACAAATCACACATTTTCCTCAGAGGGCTTCACACTCTGTACAGATAAACCTCCTCTGTCCCGGGACTCTCACATCGGTGCAGGACAGCAGGGAGAAAACCTGAGGAACCTGAGGGAGAGCAACAGAGGAGGATCCTCTATCAGCATGGACAGAAGATAGATGTCATGTGTACAGAATGAACAACGTACCAGAGTTACAACACACACAATGCATGTGATATCAATTATTCATATAACGAGAGTAGAAAGCATAATAACGACTACTAGTAATAACAGCAGAAGTGGATGTAGTAGAATAATAATGATAATTAATAAAAGCAGTAATGGGTTAGGGTTAGGCCGCTATGCTGTGTTCACACCAAACTCAACACAAATGTTTACGCAGATTACATAGTCAATGCAAAGACGCGAATGGATGCGGAATCGCACCGGGCGGCACAAATATTCGTCTCTTTCGCGTGAACCTCTAGAAACTCTTATACAACTTACATGCTACATGCTTCCATGTGTGCTACGAAAAGCTCAGTTCGACAAAAAATATTTCAATCCATCGCTTTGTAAAATCATTCACAAGGCACAGATGACTAAATAAAGCTTTCATCTGCAGCTCTTTATCGTTTCTTCTCCGTCTCTCAGTATGTTATAAAAGCTGCTCTTACATTCTGACATATCAGTCCTCTGATGTCCCTCACAGGACCCCTTACAGCAGCGCAGTATAACACACCCAGCCTGAATAATTCAAGCTTGCGCCGCTGCCCGCTGCACACTGTTTGGAAAATGCAGTAATGAGAAAAGCTATAAAACGCCTCAATGGCCTTTGCTGCTGAAAGAAAAAAAGACCCAGTCTTAAATAAGAGACACCGAAGAAGACGGCTTACTGGGTGTGTTTTTTCCCACCGATTTACTGTAAATGGGAGAAAGAAAAAGAAAACTTCAAAAGGGCGACCTGCATATTTTTACCCAATTAGATATTACTAATGTTACTTCTGAGGTGCGATGCTCAGCCGAGCGTCCTCTGGCAGAACAAAGAGAAACGCGTCGGTGTCTCTTCCCTCTTGATCATCCAGCGATTCTCAAGGTGTAAACATGAAACTGCTCAGCGAGAGAATCATCTAGACGGAGGAAAACGTTGGCAGGAGTTCAGAGGAGGCTTTGTAAAGTAAACCAGATCTGTTCAGGGGTCTGTGATCAGTTTATTTTCCCAGTCCTCGTCCCCCCCCCCCTCTTTATGCTAGGCCTTCTTGTAATTGTCCTCATGTTTCAGCTAATTTCCCATTTCCAGATAAAGGGAAGGATGAAGGGAGGGAGTCACACCCTCAGACTTTTATATTTTGGTTGATGTCATTTTGAATGGATTTGGGAGCATTTAGGGGCAGCTCCACCACAAAACCTCGGGGGTTTCAAACACTTTTCTACCACTTTAAAAATATATATTTTAATGGATAATTCCTCAACTAAACTAATCCCAACCAAAACTCTCCAGTGTCAAATTAATATTGTGATCATTTCTTCTTCAGAATATTATTTTTAAAGTCTAGAATGTCTTTCCAGGTTGTTTATGTCATCATAGATTAACAACCAAAACTTTTAAAGGAATTCACAGGAACTTTCCATCCAGTGTTTTCCAACATTAAAGTAGTTCCTCAGCCAGCAGTCATGAAATCAGCACCTCCTCTCAGAAGCAGGGCCGCTGTCTGAAAACAGTCCAAGAGGAGCAGCGCAATACAATGTCGCAAAAAACTTTTCACGGTCTTCGTTCCAGTGCTTCCTTTGATAGTCTCTGGCCGGATCAGGGTGCATGATGGGAAACCCAATGAGGTGTACTCACATGTCCCATTCGCAGACAGGCCGACCCAAAACAGCGTCTCCCTCCTCAGACGTGATGTAACCTCCAGAGTGTAGACTCTTTCTTGTGTGAGGAACTTGGCTTGCAATGAAAGGGCAACTGCAATGAAGAGGTTGTTGGACGCTGTTTCTTCTGTGAAGTCATGTAGCGTAACATTACGGATGTTTTATGTGTCCAAATGTGGGTTTGGTCATTTATTGCTGTGTACTAGATAAGTAAAGCTTGCTATCCTAATGCAGATAATGTGTTATTTATTTTAATTCAGTAGAGTTTAGTTTATTAGGATCCTGATTACTTTTCATAGACATAACAGGTGAAGTCATGAAGAAAGTAAACTTTATTTACCTTGTTGCCTCATAATAAACAGATTTCATGCTTTTAGCACAGACAGACTCGTCATGAGTAGGCGGGATGTTCAAATCCAAAAACAAATGTGAACTAATTGTGTATTTTTTTTGGATTTCCATTTCCAGATTTTAAAATCTTGCTTTCTGCAGTATCGGGTAAAGTCCTGCACCGGGTGGGACACCCACGGGTGATTCCTGTGTGGGATTTTGTCTTCATTTCATTTCCTGGTTCGGAGTAAAACAAAGAACATGAAGGTGGGATCGCGGGTGTTGGATAACACATCAGCCGATATCAAGATAAAATAAAAATAATTTAATTTCAACCCTCTGAGTTCTTCATGTGTCGGCTCTGTCTGAATATCAGAGTAGGGCCCAAAATGATCACTTTAAGCTGTCTTCAAGTCTTCTTCAATACAGCATGATGTTCATTTAGTACATTATGGTCCATTTAGAGTCAAACAGACCATAAAGCAGGGGATGCTTTAGGGCGGGGCTTACTGTGATTGACAGGTCTCTACCAGAGACATATACAGCGTCTCTACGTCACTCCTCAGTCCAGATATGGAAACTTCCGTTCATTGGTTGCGAGAAAAGCAACATTGCGACGGCCGTAATACATGATGGCGACGGCGAAATCGTCAAATTTGAGGCTTCATAACATCAGTCCACAAACCAATGGGTGACGTCATGACGACTACGTCCACTTCTTATACAGGCTACGATCTTGACACAGTGACCCACATCATGAAGCATGCATGAGGCAATCTGTGGGCTCCTACAGAAAACAGTGGGCATATTTCATGATGCATGTCCCAACCCGGTGGACAATATAACAGAAACACTATCAGTGTAGCACCACAAACTGCAGCCTCCAAAAATGATAACACAGATAAACTCTAATAAAAAAACTGCGAGTAGACGAATTACACAAGCATAATACAGATGTTTCACATACAGCTTCACCAGCAGGAGAGACACATTTGCTAGCTGCAACGCTAACTGCTACATCAACTGTTTTATTTAACTCTCAGCATATTTGCCTGTTTTTTTATTTATTTATTTATTTGGTGCAGTACAAATCAAGACAGCTGCAGGGATTTGGATAGAAACAAATGATGTAAATACCATCACTCTTCACAATCAGTTAAATCCTTCAGGCAAACACACTTACCCTCAGTGATCTCAAGTCAAACTCCAGCGGTGGAGGGGGGGGCAGGGAGGGAGGATGCCTTTTGAAAACCGAGAGGAGCTCCTCTGAACCATTACCCATCGGCCCCTCCGCTCTCAGAAAGGGCTAATCCCACGGGGGGAGAGCGGGCGTCCGCGGAGGATTCGTTGTCTCGTACGCGTTAATGGGGGATTACACATGTTAACATCCTTCTCTCAGTGCGCTTGGCCAAAGGGGCTCTGCTACAGGGGTTTAGCATATGAATAAGGAATAAGGGGATGATTGAATAGAGGCGATGGGGAGAGTGAGAGCTGCCACTCTGCAGTGGAGCGATGGGGGTAGAGTGATTGGGACGAGACACAAAGAAGGAAATCTCTTGGAGGAAACGATCGCTCTCGGATGAATGAGTTTCTCTGATTTGGCTCTAGGATTTGTGTTTGGAAGGTTTAGGATTGTTGGTGAGAGGTGGATTCTAAGCTTCCTCGTGTGGCTTCAGGATGTCTAGTGTGCCTTTGAGAGTTAACTAAAGGAACACTGTGAACTCATCGTTTAAAGATGTTGATCGAGTAACAAAGGAAGAACCCAATTGGATTACTTGCATCTAGGATGATGGGAAACTGGAGCTTTTTTATGCAACTTCAGCTAAAACAATTCCTGAAGTATTATTAAAGACCACATGTATTCAATAGAAGGTGAATTATTGACTTCATGCTTAAGCTTGGAATGACACACATGTAAAACATGTAATCACTTCAAATTGTTTTTTTCTTCACAGAATTTGTGCCGTTACTTCATTAGTGACAAGAAAACCAAAATGTGCAAAAACTACTCAGCAACTGATTCAGTGTGAAAGTCTGCACTTCATGCAACGGTTCGTATGATTTCCTACGAAAAGTCGCTCCTCATTTGTCGTGCGTTGTCATTTTTTCAACACATGTAAATTTTGCACACAGCCTTTTAGAAATAAACGGCCATTTTCGGTTGAGGCAACAGAACGACTGAGTTAGGTTCAGGAAAAGATTGTCATTTGGGTTAAATTATAACCACAGAAGTACGCAAATCAACGTTGACTTCTCGTTTCACACGGTGGTCTTCCATCTGTGGTCTTTATCCTGCCTTGGTCATGATTATGTGCATAACGTACAGAATTATTTCTTGGGACATCTACAAATCACAGCTCATTATATCTCGTAGGCTACGGATGCTGGAGGAGACCGGCCTGCTTTACAGAGTTAGAGCTCAGCCTGTACTGTTTACCCATACATTATTCAGAGCAGACTAGACCACATATTGTAGTTTATATATGTATAGAAGCTGTGCTACAAGAGATAAAATCAGTAATGTTACGTTGAAGTGATGAAGCCTCTTACGGCTTTATATCTTTCAACATTGGTTTTGGTTTAACCGCGACTACGTTCATCCACAAACAAAACCTGAACCACGAGCAGTGATAGAGCAGAACACATAGTGAGTCGTGATGGTTTTGGTTTCCTGATGAAATAGTTATTCGCCAAAATATTACTTCGTTTTACGAGAAATACGAGGCAGCTCACAGAAAAAGAAACAGAATTGTATTTCATCGGCTATTTCTGATAAAAGAGTTTATTCTCCCCAAAACTCAGCGTATTGGTTTGAGTTGTGTCCTGAGAGCCGCTGGTGGAATTGACATGCAGCGCAGACATCGGCAGAGCTCTCTGGGAGAGCGAGGTGTTTATTTCCTGAAGGTCAGGCCTTTTGTGTGGAGAAACTTCTTGCCAGATGAGATAGGGGAGTAAATTGCAGATCTATCATCCCCTCCCTCCCTCCCCCACACTCCCTCCTTCCCACACCGTCCCTCATTCTTGGCATTCTCTTCTCCTCGTCCTTTTTTCCGAAGCGTTCTCTTTCTTCTTCGCGCTCACATTTTCAATCCTCATCTTCGGCCGCTCGTATTCCAAACCATCGTCTCCACACTCTTTGTTTGTCTCTCTCTCTCTCTCTCTCTCTCTCTCTCTCGCTCTCTCTCTCTGCCTCTCACACTCTCTCACGTCTCTCCTTCAGTGTGTGAAATCAGCGGAGTAACCGTTGGCACCGCCTGTGATTTATGGCTCACTCTGAGCGGACCCTTATCAGGTGCAGGCAAGGCTTCTCTGTGCTGCTGCATGCGTCTGAATGACAATGGAGAACCAGTCGCATTATGCTCGGTGGCCCCCCCCCCCCCCCCCCCCTTGCATTCTGGACACCGCAGATTACATCTAGCTCCTTGATTTATGGACGCCATTTTGGCTCCTGAGAGGGACATGAAGGGGAGTTTGGAGGTGGGTGTGGGAGGGAGGGGGTGAGGATGGAGGCCAGCATCTGCACTCGGCCAACATCATTTCGAAACCCGGTGGAGGTGTGCTTTATATGCATATGTGTGTGTGGGTGTAAAAGCCAATGTGTGAACAGTATTTATATGCATATATATGTGTGTGTGTGTGTGTGTGTGTGTGTGTGTGTTTGTGAATAGGAAGGTGTCATTCATCATTGTGTCAGGAGTTTTTTTCCTTCTGCAAAGATATTGACAGTGTCTGATGTTGGAAGCGCTGTGCAGCCACATGAACATTAAACGCTCAGGATTAAAGCCAATAAAAGTGTATCTGCAGCCTCCAGTGACCAGAGACACTGAGGTTCAATGGGGGAAGAAATAAATGGAATAATGCGGTCAAATATAAAAAGATGAAGCAAGAGTTTGCCAACTGCATTACAAAGAAGTGTTTATATATTCATAAAGACTCCTCATCTCTACTCTGTAATTGAATCATTGCCATGTGCATCTCTGCAGAAAAGAACAGTTATTTGGGAGGATTATTTAAATGTAGAGAAACGTGTTAGCTAATGTAATTAACGGGCAACGATCACAGCTGCAGTTCTTTATAGGAAAGGAGTAATTATGTACTCCAACACATCAAATGAGGGAAATGAGCATCACATCTCAGACCTAAACAGGCGTTTTGCATTCATTTCGCTCAACAGTCACTTTTTTTATCGCTTGCATATTGAGAGCCGACTATGAAATGTCACTTTAGTCTGCTGAGGATGCCGCTGAATGTTTGCATCTTCGTACAAGATGTAAATTAATGTGAGAAGAGAGGCAGCAAAGTTAGAAGAACAAAATATCAGACAGCACACAAGTTACACAAATCTCTCCATCTGTTCTGTGTCCTCCTATACTGTATTTATATTTAGCACTTTATAGCATGTCAAAGGTAAAATAAACACCTGTTAGGGACTTGAAATTGAAGTCACACATCTGTAAAGTAGAGCAGCTAGAGAAAGATTGTGTTTAATAAAGCAAGATGTCGGAGCCACAGAAAGATTATAATAATAGAAGCTAGAAGCTGCTTCCCTGTAGATGAAGCTAGCACTAAAGCTAAGCTCATAAAGCTTTACTGCATGCATCAGGATGTGACCTTTCTAGTCTTGCCGCTCAGGCGCTTGGGGTTTGCTTCCATTCAGCAACAGATGTGAATAAATGTAAATATACATGTAAATGTCATTCTCTTGCAGTGCAGCCGGGTGTCCTAAAAAATTACGTTCCCATATAAAGAAACGACATTGTAAATTACGGATTATGTTTATTTTTGACATATCACAAATACGTTTCTAATCAAAGTTTGCATAAGTCAGTGTAATGACGAGGTTTGGGTCAACGGGTCAAAGAAACAGGACTTTCACTCCGGAGGCCGCTGTTCATGTCCCGTGTGAAACCAAAAGTCAATGTTGACTCATTTTAATTTAAATACGTTACATGAACGTGAAATGACCGTCAATGCGGCCTCAGGCAGCTCGCTGATGAACGTCTCCTTGAAGACATCACAGCGATGAAACCAAAGACTTTTAGAGGAGGACGTCTTGGACGGAGTGAAGCTCGGCACAACCGGCATGAGTGTGTTGCCTCATGACCCAAAGGCAAACAGAGCTGTGGCCTAAAGTGTTTTATTTTATAAAGACTGGTTGTTTTGGTTCTTACAGTTGCCAAGTGACGAAGGGCTAAGTGGAGATAATGTGTCCTTGTAGCTCATCAGAATGTGGAGAGGCAATGTGGGCGGTGGGCTCAGTGGACAGATGGCCAAAAGTCACATGTAACACAGTGCAGACCCCCCCCCGCCCTGTGTGTACATGCAGGAGAATCCAAAACAGTAGCACAAAGTATTTGTTAGGTCATATTTTATATATATTTATCTCTCGTCATGTAGCTTCAAAGAGAAAATGTTAAACTTAAACAGACTGAAACAAAGTTAAGATGTGTATGCCTTCACTAAAATCACATTGTGTGTATCAGATTCAGGTTTGACATTCATTTTACATCAGTTATTGTCTGTGTCACATGGTGCCAAACATTTCTCAAACATATGAGTGTTTTAAAAATAATCTCAAAGTGAAAATTATAAGTGGTACTTGACAAAAACGGCAAAATGTATTATTTGAGAGAGCGATGGCAACGTGGGTGGCTTCCCATCCAAATTGCTGTGTCTGAATACTTTAAGTAAGAGTTGTGGGAACCCTCCCCGGCCATAACCATAACTTAATTACAACTTCACCCCTAAAATCAAGTCTTAACTCTCAAATAGCACTTTGAAGAGCTGAAAAACAAAATGTGGTCACTTTCCACAAATGTCCTCACTCTGAAGGTCTAGCACAAGGTCCTCAGAAAGACGGTTCAACAGAACACACGCGCACACACACACACACACACAAATAACTACATTTATTAATTCAAAGGTTAACGTGCCCCTACATAATGTACATAATGTGTACAAATTAAGTTAAGTCAAGTTAATTTAATACCATTGTAATTCATTGTATATACTGTGCATTTTTGCATTTTTATTTTTTATTCTATTTTATCTTATTTTTTATTATTCTATTTCTTCAAATTCAATATCTGCTCTGTCATTTTATTGTACTGTATATATTGTGCATTCAATACGTAATATTTTATATTTATTTTACTCTGTAAAATGCTGCTGCTACATACTATTTCCCCCTGTGGATGAATAAAGTTCATATCCATCTATCCGTCTATCCGTCCATCCGTCCATCCATCCATCTATCTATCTATCTATCTATCTATCTATCTATCTATCTATCTATCTATCTATCTATCTATCTATCTATCTATCTATCTATCTAT